>NW_007729855.1:37417-57487 GCF_000696425.1 Galeopterus variegatus
GGGTTGCAATCCCGTTGCCGGTCCCGGTCCGGTACGGGAGCAACACCGAGGGTTGCAATCCCGTTGCCGGTCCCGGTCCGGTACGGGGGCAACACTGAGGGTTGCGATCCGTTGCCGGACACGGAAAAAGACAAAAGACAAAAAAAAAAAAGAAAAAAAAATATGTTGCTCCAATAATTGGGGCCTGAAACACAAACTAATCATTAGATCTGCTAAGGTGCTGCTTTATAAAAAAGAAAAAAAAAAAGATCCTTTTAATCATATAGCATACTACATTCATTATAGGTATACATGGTCTTCAAATTTAAAATTTTGGCTAATGAATCTGTTGATTAAGGCATGCTGGCAAAAAACAAACAAATAACCAGAACAGGCACAAGAATGTAGTCTACTTTAACATAAAATGTGTCATGCAAACTAACTCCACATTGGTCCTATCACTGTTAGGTTGCCCCAGCTGAAATAAAAAACACAAATAGGACGCACATATCCAAAATTGGTTTTAATTATCATTATAATTATTACTGGCAAGCATCACAATGACCTGGATAAATACTCGTATTGGAAGTAAAAAGGACTGTATTGCCTTCAAGTATATACTACAGTAATTATCAAAAAATATGGCCACTGTAATGCAAAATAGTGTGTTCAAGTTATTTTAAATATATGCCCAAATATAAAATCTGACACATGCCATTAGTTAGAAAGATCTAAGATATTTCGTAAGTAGTTTCACAGAATATTACGTGCAAAGCAAAAAATGCCAAAAGGATATACAGAGAATAATAATATATGGCATTATCCTAAAGAAAAAAAGAGAAAAGTGAGGGAATAAGAACAGAGGCTTGCAAGAAGAGCGAATTTTCCTCATTTTTTCTTGCTATCTATCCCTTTATATTAATCCAAATAGTTCACTAAAGATAAGGAAAAAATGTTTGCCATATCTAAAGTTTTGTTTTTCTTTAAAATTGTTAAATGCATCATTTTCACTGATGTGATGGAGAAGAGTTTCAGGTTTTACACTAACAGTTTATAGTAAAAATTGATGTTCTGTATCACATATAGATTTTTAGGAAAGTTTTAAAATGTTTAAAAACATGAATATTTGAAAACTTAAATTGTACCTAGTTTTTTTAAAAGGCAAAGCTAATGAAAGACACAAGTATTACTTTTAACAACTGATATAATATTTGAACCATACATATCCTAGTTCCTTTTTAACTCTCATCCTACTTTATGCTAAAGCCAAAGAAAGATTTGGTCAGTAATCTTCAACCCAATGCAATATCCCAGCTAATTACATATGCTTAAAGAAATGACTGATGTTGCAATATATTGAAAATGTTGTCAGAACACAGTTTATGTATGCCCTAGACATGAAGCTACTATATCCTTTCTTCAACATTCTGCATATTAATTTCTTTAGATTTTTATGTCTAATATGATTAAGCATACTGCCTAAGATTAAACTGAAAAAAATCTCACCTTGGTTCCATTGCATCCGGGGATACCTTGAGGTCCTGGGGCCCCATCATGGCCTGGCATTCCCTTTGAAAAGGGATATAATAAATGTATAATATTTCTTAGATTACTTTTTATGGGATTTTAAAATAAAAAGCCAAATTCTACTTACAGGAAGACCTGGTGTCCCTGGAAATCCAGGAAGTCCAGGAGGACCCTATAAGAAGAAATAGATTCCTTGATCCAAATCACAACCAATAACAATAAAATAATACTCTACCTAATAGTTTGCCTAAGGGTATCATGAAAATTATATTGAGAATGGAAATGGACAAAATGTGTCTCCCAGATTATTACCACTCATTGTTTTTTGGAACATTAGAGAAAAATCTCCTATATGTATTTAAAAGTCTCTTAAAGAAAACTATAGAAGAAAGTCCTATTTGAGGGAGCATTGTCTTCATTATACTTAGTAGGAAAAGGCAAATTAGTAGATAAAATGACTCCTCCAACAGATAAAGTTCTCCCAGATTTGTGATGAATAATGAATTCAGCAGGGGATGGGGAAGTGGCAAATATATTTGCCCTTGAGGACATTAATGTGATCACCCAAAAGATTCTTCAATTAAATTTCCCTGTCGGGACTGGCAAAAATATAAGTTTGACAACACTCTCTGTAAGTTATTAGGCTATGAAAAAAGGCACACTGCTAATGGGGATTCAAACACTGTGGAAGGACATTTGGAAATATCTAGGAAAATCACACGTGCATTTTACTTTTTGACTTAGCAACTTACTTCTAAGAATCTATCCCAAAGATACACTAGAAAGTTTGAAACAAAATATACCATTTAAGGTTATTGATTACAGCGTTATTACAGCTAAAGTTTAGAAACAACCATATAACCGTAATTGTAGCTAAAGATTACAAACAACCAAATGTCCACTAATAAGGACATCACTAAATAAATTGTGGTATATCCACATAATGTAAAACTATGCAGCTGTTAAAAAAGTGAGGAAGATATCTGCACACTAGAATATGTATTGATCTCTAGATATAATATTAAGTAAAATAAGCAAGGTGTAAGAAGTGTATATAATATGCTACCTTTTTATAAGAAAGGTGGTGATACTAGACAATAAAAAGATAACCGACAATATCGAATAGAGTACCCCTAGGAGGAAGGAGGAAACAGAGTGAGGGGATGGCAAGGATGAAAGGGAAGCATCTCTGACTACACCTTGTCTTATAGAACCATGTAAATGTTTTAAGTAATTAAAATTTAAATTAAAAAAGGGTAAAAATGAAATTGTTAAAAAATTGAAAACAAACTGAAACTGGTGAACCTATTTCAAGTCGTTTACATAACCATATAGAGAAAAGGATTACTTTAAGAGCCCTTCATCATGGCAATTTTGACTCTAATTCCTTAGTGAAATTAGTCAACTCAAAGGGAAAAACATAGCAAAGAAATAATTAAAGACATTCAATAATCCTATTATTACTATTAAAATTGAAATTATTTTGTTAATTTAATGTTATTTTGAAGCTATTATAGGTATATTTTAAGAGAAAACAAACATGAAATTATATTAATGTCATTAGGAATCAAGATTTATACCTTACGAGAGGTGAGGGGGAGAGATAATAAGCATATAAAAACTTTTTTATTTTAAATTTTGATTGGAAATAATATGAACTCATAATATTTTTTCCTCTAAAAAAATACATATTTCCTAACTCTTCACTGAAAAGGTATCAAAATAATGACAAACCCAATAGCAATGAAAACCCCTAACATTCAGACTGTGGTATCTAAATCACATTTTTCACTAAAAACAACATGGAATCAGAGACATGGCCCATTCCAGATCGAGAAAGGAAATGCAGAAGATAAGTGTGAAAGGTCTTGTGCCAGAAAGCAAGGAAGTGATGAAAGATCAACTGAATTTTGGCAAAAGGACACAGGACAGGAGCCAACTTGAAGGGGCTGACACAGGCCAAAGATGGGACAATCTGGCCTCAAAAAGAATAATGATAATTAATTAAAACATAAATTACATTAGTTTATAATAAAAAAAATTCAAAAAACCTTCCTTGATCACTACTTGAAATTGCTGGTGTAGTATTCATTACCCTACTAGAATCCCAGCTGATAAATTAGAATTCCAGCTAATGAAAGAAGGATGGATAAAAATTTAAAAATCACCATTTTGCAACTCTGAACAAAATAACAACCATCAATGGATGCTAAACCATTATATGAAAGTTGATGGGGAAATTTTTGATGAAGAATCAGGCTGACGTTATCTGAGATTACTGATCAAACCTAGCATCAAAAAAGTGGGATAGCCAGATATTTGTGCCTCATGATGTAATTCAATAGTATGCATACACAGTAACTATATTCTTTTTCTATTTCCTTTAATTTTATTTCAGTATGATTTGCATACAGTAAAATACACAAATCTTAAGTGTACATCTCCTTCTGTGCCCCCAGAAAGTTCTGTAGTGTCTCTTTGAAGGCAACCTCCAATTTGCAGGAAATATGGGGGACAGAGGAGCAATTTAAATAACATCATAAGGAAGCAATCAGCCAAATCCAGAATGCAGAACACAGTACAATACAAATGACCCAATTTCTCCAATGGTATAATAAAAGTTTAAGAAACATAGCAACCAAATGCAATATTTGATACTTGCTTGGAATGTGATTGGAACAAACCAACTGTAAGAGAACATCTTTCAGACAATTGAAGAAATCTGAACATGGACTAAGTTTCAGAGTATATTGAAAAATTATTCCTAATTTTTTTAAGGTGTAATAATGGTTATGTGGTTATCAGAGAGGCACACTGAAGTATTCATTGGTGGAATGAATGATGTGAGAGATTTCCTTTAAAACATTACAAAAAATATGTGGTAGGGTATAGATTAAACAAAAATGTAAAAATGTTTATAATTTTTGAGGCTCGGTGATGGGGTACCTGGGGGCTCATTGTACTATATTCCCTGCATATTTGTGTATGCTTAAAAATTTTCAGAATAGTAAGTCTTAATATCTGCATGTCAAGAGTTGCTTGTGAACTGAGACCTGAGGACGCAGGATCAATAAGGCCATCTATTCCCAAGCACTTCCGTAGTTCTAGTTGAGGGACACGAACTATCTAAGCACTCACAAATATTTGTTTTTAGTATCAACAATGCTTAGGATATAGTTAACAGTAGCCATAGCTATTATGAGATGTTATGATTATTGTGAAGAGCTTTAGTAGTATATTGATATCCATTTATTATAGAATAACAAAGAATTATGTCTGCTAAAATAAACTAAGAGTTTTGGGTTTCTTCCCTGCTTTCCCAGTACCCTATCCATACCAGTCTTAAGAAGGACATAAGGCAAGCTACATGTTAAGAAGTACATAGCAAACAGAATGTTTTAAATGTTTATGTAAAATTTGTACATTTACTAAATTTCTGAAGATCAAAGGATCATTATGTCTGGTGTCTTTCCCATATACATGCTCTGTCACCACCCATGTATTTTATATTCAAATTAAGGGATCTCACCAATTTATGAACACAGAATTTCAGAGCTAAAAGGGACCTTGGAAATTATGCCATTTAACTCTCTGAGTTAACAAATGAAGAAACTGAGGCTCACAAAAGTTAAATATGATTTTTTAAAAACCAGCACTATTTTAAAACTACAATCTCCTCTCAATTTTAAAACACACTGTAAGATGTATGTTGACCTAAAGCTTTTGAGAAAAAAATTACAACTACATGTGCATTTCAATTTTCAGATGCATCCTGATTTTCAGAATCTTAAAACTTGAAAAATCATGCACGTTAGAATTGAGAAAATGTTGTATTCTTCCAAATGTAGTTATTTTTTAACACAGTGATCTAAACAAAACTTATTCTCATCAAAATACACACAATAAATTTATACATATACACTGGGAGGGTATCCAGCCTAAAGTGGCCAGCCCTATGAACCTCAGCAGGCTAAGATGATCACACTGGTTGGTAAGTTCTGGTTTAAGCCAATTCTATGATACAGATTTTCAATAAACTGACGAATTGTTAGAATTCAGCATTTTCATGTTTCTTAACCACAAACTACTTTAAAATCATTTTATATAAATTTAAATATACACCTTGATATAGAAAGATAACTATCAAAATAGTAAAGAAAGGCTAGTTGTAGACAAATACCAACTTTTAAATAAATCTAACTTCTCAAAAACTGTATTTTTTTTCCTGCATTTCAATATGGGTCTTTTCCAGTTGTCTAATAATACTTCATTTGCTTTGTATCTGTTTGTTCCAACAAAGCATTTGCTTACAACGCATATTGCTTACTCTGATTCCTTTTGGTCCTGGTGGCCCTGGAATTCCATCATCACCCTGAAAAATACAATATATTTAGTTCTTTTGTATTCTAAAAGAGGCTTCAAATAACTAATTTTTGATAATAAAATAAGAGACTTAAATTGTTACAAACATTTGTGAAAGTTAATGAGAAATTTATACACCCAAGGAAGAAGCATTTATTATTGAGACTGAAAGCACTGAGGTAAACTATATGAACAAAAATAAAAATGCCTTTATTTACTGAGAAAAAAAACTGTTTACATGTAGAAGAAACTTTATTCAAGAAAACAAAGATGAAATAGCAGTATAGATATTATAAACAAAATAACAGCTGAAAATCTGGGCAGTTTCCATACTATGTCAATCTGCTTGCCATTCTGCATAGCATCATCTCTAAGCCCATATATGTGCTGTTCTTGAATTTGCTGTTTTAAACCTTTGCTTTGTTTTATAAGGCACTTTCTTCTAGCAGAGTTAAAGAAAGAATGAGAACCATAAACTTTCCTTTCTAGCTTCTGTTGTCGATGCCATGAAAGAGAGGCTACCCATGAGAGTGTGAATTTATTTACCCATTTCTAGTCACAACTGCATTGCTGAGAATTTAAAGTCTTGCCTCACTAAGTTTTCTTTTCAAAATGGAATAAAGAAAACCAAATTCTGCTCCAAGGGAAAGGAATTTCAGTGGAACACACAGTTAGTAGGCCACTGCCTGAGGCTTTATACAGCTTTTATTAAACTGGCACACGGTGCTTTAGACAAGTGGTTTCCAAGCCAATCAACTCATACCCCTAGAGGTTATGCCAGAGGTTCTTCAACGCTTATGTGACAGCCTTCCTTCAATCACAGCAGCTCTATTTTTATCTGTTTTATGTGTGGCTTCCACATAAAGTTTCATTTGGAGAAAGGGTTATCTGGTATATTAGTGTTCTTTTGCTGCTGTAACAAGATACCACACACTTAGAGGTTTAAACAACATAAATTTATTATCTTACAGTTCTGGAAGTCAGAAGTATGACAGTGACATCAGTGGCAGAACTGTGTTACTTCTGGAGGCTGTCTGCATTCCTTGGCTCATGGACCTCCTCCATTTTCGAAGCCATCAACGGCTGAATAAATCTTTCTCACATCACATCACTCTGACACTGACTCTTCTGTCTCCCTCTTCCACATTTAAAGAACCCAAATGATTACACTGGGCCCACCCACATAATCCAGAAAAAAATATCCCTAGTTTAAAGTCAGCTGATTAGCAACTTTAATTCCACCTGCAAACTTAATTTTGCTTTGCCATGTAACCTAACATTCACAGGTTCTGGGGATAAAGATGTGAACATTTTGGGGGTTGAACATTATTCTGCCTACCATACCCTGTTTTTTAAAAACTTTAACAATCTACTCTTTCCACAACAGATGTATTTCAAAGAGATCAAAGTAAATCAAATTTCATTTTAAAACAACTGAAAGAACTTTATAGTTCAATGAACCTTTTTGTGCCTTTCCACTAAAGGCAGAATTAAGAAAAGAATTCCTTAATATTGGACCGGTTGTACCAACCAACTTAAATAAGAGAAAGAAATCTGAGGTATAAAAAATAGAAAGGACGAGATACAACTACCATTATTTACAAATGATGTGATCGTATGCCTGGAAAACCCAAGATAATTAAATGAAAAACTATATTCGATATGTTAATTCAGTAAAATAACTGAGTATAAAATTAATATTAAGAAATTAATAGCTTTCTTATACCAATAACTACCAGTTAGAAGACATAATAGAAGAAAATACCCAATTTACAATAGTAAAAAAAAAGATAAAATATTTAGTAACAAACTTAACAGGAAATGTACAAGATGCATAAGAAGAAAAATTTTAAACACTTCTGAAGTCCACAAAGGGAGACTGGAACAAATGGAAAGGCATTCCATGTTCCTGGAGAATAGAACTCAACATTTAAAAAGTCAATTCTCAACAAATTTAATTACAAATTTGATACAATAAAAATAGCAATAACATGAGTTTTTTTTGTTTTTTTTAACCAGTAAGATGACTCTAAAGTTCATATGGAAAAATAGACAGTCAAGAACATTGAGACAATTTTTGAAAAAAAATAAAAGAGCAGTAAGGGGACACTAGCCCTGTAAGATATAAAAATATAGCATAAGGCCTCAATAATTAAAATAGTTTGGTTCTGATATTTGAATAAGCAGACCATTGAAAGAGTATAGAAGATTCAGGAACAAGTCCATACGTTCACGTGAATTTAGTATATAATGAAAGAGGCAATGCAAATCAGTGGGGAAAATGATGTTGGGCCACAGTTGTGACATTATCTGGAAAAAAAAAGTGGCTCTTATGTCACAAACTATACACCAAGACAAATGCCACATGAGTAAAATGCTTACACATAAGAAATGAAATCATTAAATTACTGGGAAAATATGGGAGTATTATTATATAATCTTATAGTAGAGAAGGCATTTCCTACTCAAAGTCCACAAGCCGTAAAAGAAAAGATCTTTGAAAAACACACATACAGACACGTAAATACACATGCATACATGTGCACACCCAGCAAAGACAAACGACAAACGGGGAAAATAATTGCAACTCACAGTACAAACAAAGGGCTAATCTCCCCAATATATAAACAGCCCATGGAATATGAAAACACCAAAAGTTCAGTAGGAAATGAGCAAATGATATGAATAGACAGGTCGCAGAAAACACAAATGATTCTCAGACCTGTGAAAAGTATATTCTCGCTCATATAAAGATAAATGCATTGAGATGATTTTTTATCTATCAGATTGGCATAAATCCAAGTTTCATAATAGTGTTGGTGAAGCTATAGGTAAATAGATCTTCTTGCATATTGCTAAAACAAGGGCAAATCATACAACTTTGAGGGTGACAATTTGGCAATATCTATAAAAAAATATATAAATACATGTACCCTGTGATCCAGCATTACAGCTTCTAATAATTTATCTTACAGAGTTAATTCCTTATTGGTGAAAAGACATCTGTTCAAAGTTATACGTCTTAGCAGCACTGTTTGCAGTAGCAAAAAATTGAAAATTATCTAAATGATCATCAATAGGGGACTGATTTAATAAATTATGGTTTATATACAAAATAAATATAATGCCATTATAAAAAATGATGAGGAGATTCTGTCTTATCCTGATATGAGATACCTATAATGTACATTAAATGAAAAATGAAGGTCAAACAATGTGTTGAATATGCTGCTATTTTATAAACAAAGGGGGTAAAAGTGTGTTTGTAACTCGAACTGTGGACATAGTTGGGAAGGAGATTTTTTCATTGTATACTTTCTTATGTTAATTTATTTTGAATGAAGCGAATATATTGTCTATCAAAATTAACTGAATTTTACAAATAAAGAACTACTTTAGAAAATTTTATATATATTAATGTACATATATATTTGTTATATATATCTTTACTTTTACATATAGGAGTGTACAGATTAAAGAATAATAGTAGGGTTCCTTTCAGGGAGATGGTGGACTAGAGCACATTCCTCCAACAGAAGATCAAAATGGGCCCACCACCACTGCTGCCCCAGTCACTGGAGGCATTGTCCCATCTCAGAACCATTGCCTGTTGCAGAGCAGTTCCCCAAAGAGCAGCAGTCCTGCAGGTGGCTCATCACTGCAGCTGAAGACACCACAGACACAACCACTACTGCTGCTGCTGCCACTACAAAGTAACCTCACTGTGTCCAAGGACACCGCAGATGCAAGGGAGGCAGTGGCAGCTGCCCATACCACTAACACCACCACGAGGTACCCCACTGCAGATAGCCTAGCAGCATGGGTCACCACTGCAGACACCACAGCCAAGTGGGTAGCTGCTGCAACAGCCACTGCTGCAACGGCCACTGCTGCAGTCACTAGAACCACCAGTGCCGTGAGACAGCCAACATTGTCATGTGAGCTGCCTGCCACCACTGGAGCCACCGCTGCCACACAGTGGACTGCCAACCACTTGACCACATTGACACAAAGAGGGTTACCAGCAGAGTCCAGGGAAGGAGTTGAGCAAGTGCAGACCTGTGACCCAGTGTCCCAACCCTTAGGGGAAATTACACTGCCACTCCAAAGTGGTGCACCTGGGGGTGGGAGCTATGTGGGAAGCCCAGGCAACTGCCTTGATCCAGGGAGAGACACACATGGAAATCCTGGAAAGTGCAGAAACCCAGGATAGTCAGAGTAAGGAACAAAATTGCTAGTGCACCTATCAGGGACAAGGGACACTACTCAGGGTGCCAACAAGCCCGCCCACAGTCACCCACCCCAATAAAAGAGGGACAGGACACCAAGGTGCTTCCCACAAGAACTTATCATCTCACCCACATCCTCAGTGACCCAACGTAGTGTCCATAACCTCAGCAAGGAATCACTAAGTGCCCCAGTGCCTAGGTAAAGAAGGTAGTCACACACAACTCCAACAATGACTGTGGCTGAAGTACCCCCGCAGAGACTATACCACTGTGCCTACCTGGAACCACCCTACTCAACGGTAAATATAAAACATCCATAGGAGCTGCTCTCCTCCAAGCTCACTCTAGAGTAATAAAAGAAGCAACTGCTCTACCAGATGACCAGACATCAACATAAAGACACTAGAAATATGTAAAAACAAGAAAATATGAGTCCACCAAAGCAATACAATAACTCTCGAGTACCAGACCCAATAGAGCAGGAAACCCTTGAAATGACTGAAAAGGAATTCTGAGCAAAAATCTTAAGAAAGCTCAATGAGATAAAAGAAGATACAGATGACACAATGAACTAAGCAAAACTATCTAAGACATGAAGGCAGAAATTCACAAAGAGATTAATACATTAAAAAAGAATGTAGCAGAAATCATGGAACTGAAGGAGTCAATAAACAAAGTAAAAAACAACAGAGAGTTTAAGCAGCAGGCTAGATAGAGCAAGCAAGCAGAAGAAAGAATTTCTGTATTGAAGACAGTCTTTTTGAAATAACTCAGGCAGACAAGAAAAAGAAAAAAGAATTTTAAAAAATGAAGAAAATCTAAAAGATTAACAACCCTAAGTATGCACAAACATCTGAATGATGGGTGTTCCTTTAGGGGAGGAGAAAAGAAAAGGCATTGAGAACATATTCAACAAAATAATAATGGACAACTTCCCATATATAGGGAGAGACATGAACATTCAGATTTAGGAGGCTTAAGATCCCCAAACAGATTCAGTCCATAAAGTTCATCTCCAAGATACATTATAGTCAAACTGGTAAAACTCAACGACAAATAGAGAATCCTAAAAACAGCAAAAGCATCAAGTCACCTACAATGGAGCCCCTATGAGACTAACAGCAAACTTTCCAACAGAAACTCTACAGACCACAAGAGAATGGGATAATATATTCAAAATACTCAAAGAAAAAAACTGCCAGCCAAGAATACTATACCAGCAAGGCTATCCTTCAAACTTGAAGGACAAACAGTGTATTTCCCAGACAAACAAAAAGTACAGGAGCTCACCACAAAATGACCAGCCCTCCAAGAAATCCTCAAGGGACTTCTGCATCTGGAATCCAAAAACCAATAATCACTACCATGAATACACAAGAAAGAAGAAAACCCATTGGTAGAACAAAAATGTAAATGAGGAGAAAGAAACTAAATCTCCCCAAACCAACAAACACTGAAGACAAACAATACAAGGGAAGGAAAGAAACAAAATATATTTAAAACATCCAAACAAAATTGATAAAATGCCAGGAATAAGACAATACCTGTCAATAACAACTCTAAATGTAGATGGATTAAATTTCCCACACAAAAGACACAGACCAGATGATTGGATTAAAAAGCTAGACCCAATACTATGCTATCTATAAGAGACTCACCTCACCTGTAAAGACACACCCAAATAGTGAAGGGATAGAAAAAGATATACCATGCAAATGGAAATCAAAAATGATCAGGAGTAACTATTCCTATATCAGATAAAACAGACATTAAACCAAAAACCGTAAAAAGAGACAACCATTAAATAATGAAAAAGAGATCTACCCACAGCAAGAAGACAAAACGATCATAAATATATATGTACCCAATATCAGAGCACCCAGATATATAAAGCAAACACTATTAGACCTATAGAAAGAGATAGACCCAAATATGATAACAGTTGGGGACCTGAACACACCTCTCTCAACATGGGGCAGATCCTCTAGGCAACAAGTTAACAGAGAAACACAGGTTTTAAAACACACTTTAGACCAATTGGACTTGGCAGATATCTACAGAACATTTCATTTAACCACTACAGAATACACATTCTTCTTATCAGCACACAGAACATTCTCCATGGTTAGGCCATATGTCAGGTAACAAATCAAATATCAACAAATTTTAAAAACTTGAAATCATGTCAAGTATCTTTTTAGACCACAATGGATTAAAACTAGAAATCAATAAGAAGTGAAACTCTGGAAACTATATGAACACATGGAAATTAAACAACATGTTCCTAAATGACCTATGGCTCCAAGAAGAAATTAAACAAGAAATCAAACAACTACTTGAAACTAATTAAAATAAATACACATCATACTAAAACCTGTGGGATGCTGCAAAAGCAGTTCTAAGAGGGAAGTTTATTGCAATAAGTGCTTACATTGAAATAACAGATATACTTCAAATAAATAACCTAATACTATATCTCAAAGAATGAGAAAACAAGAAAAATCCAATCCCCAAATTAACAGATGGAACGAAATAATTAAGATCAGAGCAGAACTAAATAAAATAGAGATCCCAAAAATGACACAAAAGATCAACAAAACACAAAGTTGGTTTTTCAGGAAGAATAACAGAATAGACAAACCATTAGCTAGGCTAACTAAAAAAAGAGAAAAGATACAAATAACAAAAATCAAAAATCAAAAAGGAGATATTACGACTTATAGCACATAAATACAAAGAATCATTAGAGATTGTTATAAACAACTATATGCCAACAAATTTGAAAACCTGGAGGAAATAGATAAATTTCTGGACACACAAAAAATACCAAGACTGAACCAAGAAGAAGCAGAAAACCTGAACAGATCAATAACAAGCAATGAGATTGAAGCATTAATCAGCAATCTCTCAACAAAGAAAAGCCCAGGACCAGATGGCTTTACAGCTGAATTCTACCGAACTCTTAAAGAGGAATTAATATCAACTCTCTTCAAACTATTCCAAAAAATTGAAACAGAGACCATTCTCCCAAATTCATTCTCTGAGACCACCATCACCCTGATACCAAAAACAGACAACAAAGATACAACAAAAAAAGAAAACTACAGAACAGTAATATATCTGATGAACACAGATGCAAAAATCCTCAACAAAATATTAGCAATCAGAATACAGAAACACATCAAAAAAATTAAATACCATGATTGACTGGGATTCATCCCAGGGAGGCAAGGATGGTTCAACATACTCAAGTCAATAAATGTGACACACCACATCAACAAAACCAAGGACAAAACCATATGACTATCTCAATAGATGATGAAAAAACATTTCACAAAATTCAACATTCCTTCATGATACTCTTAGCAAATTGGGTACAGAAGGAGAGTATTTCAACACAATAAAGCCATATACAACAAACCCACCACCAACAGCAACAAGGACAGGAACAAGACAAGGATGCCCACTCTCACCACTATTTAACACAGTATTGGAAGTACTAGCCAAAGAATCAGGGAAGAGAAAGAAATAAAGAGCATTCAGGTTGGAAAAGATGAAGTCAAATTTCCCTGTTTTCAGATTACATGATTCTATATACAGAAAAGCCTAAAGACTACAAAAAAACTCTTAGAGCTAATAAATGATTTCAGTAAAGTTTAGGATATAAAATCAACCCACAAAAATCAGTAGCATTTTTATACTCCAGAAATGAACTAGCAGAAAAAGAAATTAAGAAACCAAGCTCATTTACAATAGTCACCCAAAAATAAAATACCTAGGAATCGATTTTACTGAGAACGTGAAAGAGCTCTAAAATGATAAATACATATCACTACTGAAAGAATGTAAAAAGACACCAAGCAATGGAAAGACATTTCATGCTCTTGGATTGGAAGAATCAATGTAGTGAAAAGGTCTATACTACCCAAAGTGATCTACAGATTCTATAGAATCACCACCAAAATACCAAAGACATTCTTCACAGAAATAGAAAAAATAACCATAAAATTCATATGGAACAAAAGAGACCCCAAATTGCCAAAGCAATCCTAATCAAAAAAAATAAAGCCAGAGGCATAACACTACCTAACTTCAAATTATAGTACAAAGCTATAGTAACTGAAACAGCATTGTACTGGCACAAAAACAGACACATGGAAGAATGGAACAGAATAGAGAACCCAGAAATCAACCCATGTACTGAGAGCCAACTGATCTTTGAGAAAGGCACCAAGAACATACATTGGGGAAAAGAATGCCTCTTCAATAAATTGTGCTGGGAAAACTGGACGTCCATATGTAGATGAATAAAACTAGACCTGTACCTCTCACCATATACCAAAATCAACTCAAAATCAATTAAATACTTAAACAAAAGACTTGAAACTATAACTCCTAAAATAAAACATAGGGGATACAATTCAGGAAGTAGGACTGGGCAAAGACTTTATGAATATGATCCCAAAAGCACAGATAGCAAAAGGAAAAATAAATGTGATTATATCAAGCTAAAAAGCTTTTGCACAGCAAAAGAAACAATAGAGAGAAAAGACAAAATACAGAGTGGGAGAAAATTCTTGCAAACTATACATCTGACAAATAATTAATATCTAGAATACACAAGGAACTCAAAAAGCTTAACAGTAAAAAAATGAATAACCTGATTAAAACATGGGCAAATAAGCTGAATAGGCATAGGCATTTCTAAAAGAAAGATATCCAAATGGCCAACAGACACATGAAAAAATACTCAACGTCACAGTGTCAGGGAAATGCAAATCAAACCACATTGAGATATCATCTCATCCTATTTAGACTGGCTATTTCAAAAAGACAGAGAATAACAAATGGGTAGAAAGGGGAACCCTCCTACACTCCTGGTAGTACTGTAAATTGGTGCAGCCATTATGGAAAATGGTATGGAGGTTCCTCAAACAATTGCAGATAGATCTTCCAGATGATCCAGCAATTCCACTGCTGGATATATACCAAAAGGAATGGGAATCACCATGTTGAAGGGATACCTGCACCCTTATATTATTGAAGCTCTATTTACAATAGCTAAGAGTTGGAACCAAACTAAATGTCCATTGTCAGATGACTGGATGAGGAAAATTTGGTATACTCCTGAATGAAATACTACTCTGCCATAAAAAGAATGAAATAAGCTGTTTGCAGCAACATGGATCAACTTAGAGAAAATTATGTTAAGTGAAATAAGCCAGGCACAGAAAGAAAAATACCACATCTCCTCATTCGTAAGTGGGAGCTAAAAAAAATAAA
Organism: Galeopterus variegatus; assembly: GCF_000696425.1. NCBI lineage: Eukaryota > Metazoa > Chordata > Mammalia > Dermoptera > Cynocephalidae > Galeopterus > Galeopterus variegatus. Next base: position 52,798 of record NW_007729855.1, read on the forward strand.
CAAATAAATTTAAAAAGAAAGAAAGATACAACAATCACAATATGTTTAACTTTCTAAAGGAGAGAACAGGACTGAGGTTACCAAAGGTGGGAAGGGGAGGTAGGAGAGGAATTGGTAAAGGGCCTCAAAAAATGTTTACATTGTATAATGTTGAATATACTAATTATCCTGATTTGAGCATCACATATTGCACACATGTGTTGATATTCAACTCTGTACTCTACAGATATGTATGATTAACTGTTTCAATAAAAAAAATTAAAAGAGAATAATCGTACAAAAGTTTTGACTTGTAACATATACATGTTCCAGAATACCCATTCAAACAGAAAGTATAAATTCAGCTATACTGAGAAACATGAAGTCACACTGGAAATACAAAGTGCTTCATATTCATAACCCTAAAAGTTTAGGATGCAGTTTACCTTCTCACTTTACAGACTCTGAAATGGCATCACAGCAAAATGTTTGACTGCTTTTTAAACGTAAACTGCATACAAGCACATCTTTACAAACCATTATACTATTGTAGAATAGTCCCAGTCAATACTAAATTATTTCAAAGGAATCCTAATTACTTAAGTTCTTTTTATATAACACAAATCGTTATTAAAACTACCACCTCCCAGCAAGCATAGTGTGCAAGAAACTTAGCCCTTAATCTCAAGTAAACTCAGAAACAAGAAGTGTAACTTTTTCTATGTTTGAACTTAATTTCTATTTCAACACACCGATTTCCATAACATGACTGACATTCAATCTTAGTCAACTGGAATTCCCACCTCATTTTCACAAGATTGTGCCTAAGTTTTGGAAAGCTTAAGTGGTTCCAATGTGTTCAGGGGTGAGACAGTCTAGTCCAAGATGGAATTCATTGTGATATCCCATTAGTCTGCATGAGTTACTGCTGAGTTAGTGCTCAGTTCTACCCACTTGACTCTTTCATATTGCTCTGCTACTTCTGTGCCACTCCTGGGTGCACAAGAATCAGTCTGCTGCTCTTGCTCTTGCTGTGCCATTAGACACAGGAAATTCAGGTGAATGGCCCATCAACCAAAATTCTATGTACTCATTTAGGGTTTTGTTGTTTCCTCAGTGCTAAAGCTCTACTCAGGAAATTTAGCACAAGTTCCTTCTGCTCTTGAATCTAACAAAACTACCTGATATACTGCTACCTCCCCAGAGATCATAGTCAGCATACTCCTAAAATCTAAGCTCTGGTATAGTTAAGTGTTAAAAAGCATTCATGCATATAAATTTATTTTTCCCCTTTATTGGGAGGACTGTCTCATGAGTATCCATTAGATTTCCTTAATACTCTAATTACATGATGTACCACCATTTTATGAAATAATAAAATTAAGAAAAAAAGGGTTTTTTTTGTCTTTTTTCGTGTCTGGCAACGGGTTGCAACCCTCAGTGTCGCGCCTGTACAGGACCAGGACCGGCAACGGGATCGCAACCCTTGTGTTGCGCCCGCACCTCGCTCAGCCAGTGAGCGGGAACCAGTCTGTATGTGGGATCCGAACCCTCAGCGGGAGCGCGCCGCCACGCTCCCAAGCGGCGCACTGCTACAGTGCACCACCGGGCCGGCCCGAAAAAAAGGTTTTTAAGACAATTTTCCTTTCCAGACAAATGAACAGAACTGGCCCTTTCATACCTCACTTCAGTCTACATAATACAGATGGAAAAGGGCACTGAGCCAAAAGAGCCATTAAAAAAAAAGAAAATGTGGTATATATACACAAAATGGAATACTACTCAGCCATAAAAAGAATAAAATCCTATAATCTGCTGCAACATGGATGAGCCTGGAAGACATTAGGTTAAGTGGAATAAGTCAGGCACAGAAAAATAAATAACGCATGTTCTCACTCTCATGTGGAAGCTTAAAAAAAAAAAGTTGAGATTCTAGAAGTAAAGAATAAAGTTGGGGTTATTAGAGTCTAGGAAGGAGATGGGGGAGGGGAGCATAGGGACAGGTTGGATAATGGATACAAAATCACAGCTAGATAGGAAAAACAAGTTCCAGTGGTCTACAGTAGGGCTAGGCATCTATAATCGACAATAATTTGGGGGTAAGGGAGGAATTGGTAAAGGGCCACAAAAATCGATTACATTATATAATGCTTAATATACTAATTATCCTGATTTGAGCATCATATATTGCACACAGGTAATGATATTTAACTCTGTACCCCACAGGTATGTACAATCAACTGTTAGAATAAAAAATATACATAATTAACAATAATTTATTGTATGTTTTCAAAAGGCTAGGAGAAGAGCTCAAATCCTGTTATTACAAAGAAATGATTAAATTTTGTGATGATAAATATGCTAATTAAACTGATTTGATCATCACACATTGTATACATGTAATGAAATATAACTCTGTACCCTATAAATAAATACAATTAATACCTTTCAGTTAAAACATAGGGCTGGACGGTTACCTCACTTGGTTAGAATGTGGTATGGAGAACCTATGTGTGATTTTGCAGGCCCAACCAAAAGCCTCCTGGTAGGCCTCATGAGGGACAGCTGCCCTCCCCACATCAGATTGTGGCTCAGGCACTGCAGTCTCTCAAGGGAGCTGCATTCAAGGACTCAGGCTCCCCCTGGCTGGTCGTGCTCTTAAATCTGCATTTGAAGTCCTCTTTATCGGGGGCCTTGGGTGGAGACCTCCTTACGGGAGGGGGAAACCTTGAAGACACTTTTTCTGCTCTCTGACTCAGTTACTATTCCACTCCAAGCCCTTCTCCTTCTCCCACCCTGCCCATGGGTCCATTCAACTGAAGGAGCTTTTTGTTCTGAGCTCTGTATTGCTAGGGCTACTATCAGAATCCTGCCTACGTAGCCAACTGTATCATTAGGGCTAGGGCCCACAGAGATCCTTCAAACCTGTTGTACAGACTGGGTCACAGACCCCTCAAATACAGACTGGGTCACCAGTCCTCTCATATGCCTGGCTGGGTCACCAGACCCCACACATGCAGGTTCACGAGCTAGGTAACTGGGAAAGATCCCAGGAGCCATTGGCAGATGACATGAGCTCAGTCCTCAGCTTCCTCAGCAGCAGCAGCAGCCTCTCAGGGCATCCCAGGGGCCCTGGCAGCAACAGCCTCCAGCAGCTGTAGCAGCTTCCCAGTGGGCCCCTGTAGGCATCCCAGGGGGGACAGGGGCCCTGTGGATCAGAGCCATTCGTCCTTTATACTCAAGTTCCTGTGGATCAGAGCCATTCGTCCTTTATACTCAAGTCTGATAACCCAGGACACCTGGGTGTGAGTGAGACAACCCAGGAACACCTGGGTGCACATGCACAATTACATTAGACAATATCTAAGAAACACCTGGGCACATGTGCATATCAAATGCTCAACAAAACTCTGAATTCCCGAGGGACTCTAACCATTTACCTTCACTTTCCCTACAAGCTCCCTCAGCAGTGATACAATTCTCAACATCTGTGCTGATCCATCTGACACTTGCTGATGCTGTGCAATAGGGAAAAATGTAAAGCGGGGGGGGGGGGGTTGCGCTTTCTCTAGTTTAATTCCTTCTTGTAATACTGCAGGAAATGAGTAAAGGCTTGACTGTTACTTTCATTTAAGCTTGTTGTCTTAATCAGCTACTCTGACACCTGGCAACTCAACTCTCTCCAGCGCAGCTGAGCTCCTGACAGTACTTAATTTGTGTTAAGGATCCCAATAACCACATACAATTAATAGCATCTTCCAAAAGTATCTGAATATGGCAGTAATATTCAGCTTTAAAAAAAGTATAAATTCCCCACCATTCCACCGTGTCATTTAAATATTAGTTTCTGGCTATAATTCAGTAACTTTTTAGTTGACTTGACACCTAGTCTTAAGTTTAAGATGGCTTAATTTTTCTGGTATTACTGGTCGGCAACTTGACACATACCTTTTGTCCCTGAGGCCCTGGAGGCCCTTCTGGACCTGGAAATCCAGGTAAACCCGGATGGCCTTCCAAACCTGGAAATCCTCTCTCTCCCTGCAATTGAATAAAAATGAAAGGAAAGGTCATTTGTGAATTTTCAAGCATGAGCATAGCTGAGATTCAAAAAGATCAAATGACTATCTAGACAAAACTAACTTAATTTAATGATACTAAATTCACAGTATCTACTAACATGAGAAAACCTGTAACATGGGAGGGGAAAAACACAAACCATCCCAAATTTATATCATATACAGTAATGTAATCTTTCTTTGTTGTAAAAGTAAAAGCATTATCAGATATGAAGTGAGATTTATACATAGTGACATCAAGAGTTTAACAAGGAAGATGTCAATAAGTACAAGAAATTAGGTCTCTGATGGTTACGTGAAATAAGTATGGGGCAGAGATGAAATAGGATAAAAGGAAACCATCAGAGAAACTCTCAGATTTGTTGTAGAGTATAAGAGTTGCAGGATTATGCATAATAGAAATTCATTAGCTGATTGGAGATTAATTTGCCAGAAAAAGCCTTTAGAACATCAAAATTTTAATTTTTTTTTCTGATTGTAAAAACTAATACACAAAAGGAATACATGTTGACTGTAGAAAACAAAAAAATACATAGAAACACCACCAGTAGGGCCGGCCCAGTGGCGCACTGCTATAGTGCGCCGCTTGGGAAGCACGGTGGCGCTCCCGCCGAGAGTTCGGATCCCACATACAG
>NW_007729855.1:57744-96520 GCF_000696425.1 Galeopterus variegatus
CCGTGGCCGGTCCCGGTCCGGTACGGGCGCGACACTGAGGGTTGCGATCCGTTGCCGGTCACGAAAAAAAAAAAAAGACAAAAGGAAAAAAAAAAAAAAAAGAAAGAAACCACCAGTAATTCTTCTATTCAGATTGTTTGAATTGTGACTCAAGTCTCAGTTCTGACCACAGCACTTATCAACACCAGCTCAGAAGGACTGCCTACCTACCAGCGAGGGTCCACCATATCTAATCAGCATCTATACAGTAGGGTTGTCTGGTGTGAATATCTGTACAGCCAAAAAGACAGGGGTAGCAGAGCTAGCACGTGTACTAGTGGTATTTGGATCAACACATTATGGTTAGTTAATTTGCATATACCCAATCATAGTAAGGGTATGAACTCTGACACACCTATGGAATCCAATCACAGAAAGAGAATTCAAAACTCTAAAGTTTAAGGACCCCAGCTTGTAGCTCCATGGCATGTGTTCCCACCTCAGGGCTACAAGCAGTTCCTTTACTTTCTTAAGGCTGTCTCTGGCCAGACCTTTTTCTAAGAACCCTCTTATTAGATCCTACTCACAGTGACAGCCTGGGCAGCACCTGAGAAAGAGAAAACAACCATATCTACAAGACAACTGACTTACAATACACATACTCCTAGAAGTTAAGGTATAGTAGACTTTATTTCTACCCCCAAAGTGTGTGTATATCATAAATCCTAAGTTTAGTCTAAAGATAATTTTGCATTGAGTAATTCCTTATGTTAAGCCATCCTTTAATAAATAAAAGTACCTTGAAAATACTACTTCTGGTCAGTTTCCACTTATTACTTCAAAGCCAGTGAAGCAAATATTAGCCAATTAATGAAAGGCTGAAACATACCTTTACCTTTGACAATTATTATTATTGACATATTACTACATTTTCTATTTTCTAGAAATATATCCCTTTGTGGCTTTAATTAGTCATAATATTAAGATGATTTAGTATTCATCAACCTCAATCCAATTATTCTGAAGAAAATAGAGCAAGAGAGGAGAAATTAAAAGTTTCAAAATTTTTAGAGCTGAATTGCCTCAAATCATTACATAGCCCATTACTGGCAGAACTGGTAGTAGAAATCTGATTACAAGTTCCAGTCATCAAGAAAGCAAGAAGGAAAAAATCTAATTTGAGTAGATTTCCATAAGTGGAAAACAGCCACATTTTGGGATCTCAGCCGGTATTTAGAGCATACCTCTGCCAAAACCTGAGGATAATACTTCAAGAAAGCTGTATTTTCTTAGAAGCCAAACTGCTATCTGGGCTACAGGAAAGAAAGGAATAAACTAGAGGTTGAAAGTGGAGGGTGCTAAAAAACTTAATTGTGGTATTATAATACCATTTACCTATAAATGATATCCTGAAATCTCCAAACACTATAGTCAAGTAAAATTATGGTCCTATCAAGCTAGTGGTCCTATCTAGCTAACTGACCAACATTACAGTAAGGGAGATAAAAGGGCATTTATTACTGGATAGTAGCAAAAAGAGCAATCCCGGGACATTGAAAGGCAGAAAGTTTACTAAACAGATGGTAGGGAGGGCTGACATTTGCTGTGTGCCCACCCTTTACTACCTGTTGTTAGACACTTATTTAATCCTTACCACTACTCTAGATTTTACTGTAACTTGCTAACACAAACGGAAAATGGTGTTGTGTCTATTTCTGGAGGTCAAAAATTTTTTTGACAAAAACTGGTTTATGCTGCCTGCCCATGTTTGGATAAAAAGATCATTCTTATTTTCCTTTGTGGAATAATATTCCTCTCACTCTGCCTATCCTTTAAATATCTGTATTACTCTATATTCATTTTTTGTGTGGAGGGGTACCTTCTTCTTTCTCTTTCCCTGGGAAATCCCAAGTATCAACACTTTTTCGTAAAAGCTAGGTTCCCATGGCCAACTGTCTTAAAAATCTCCACTTGCATAGCATCACACAGGTAACCTAAAACTCAACAACAATAATATTAACTAACATGTATTGAGTGTTTTCTAAATGTCAAAGATTATTCTAAACTCTTTCCATGTTTTATCTTATTTAATATTTGCAATGACAATATAAGGTAGATACTTTAAAAAAATTTACATATGAAGATTCAGGACAGAGAACTTTTGTAATTTTCCTAAAAGCAAACTTGATATAAACAACACTAAATTCATTATCTTTCTACCATTTTCCCCATTCCAGAAAATAGCACAACTCAGCTACCCCAGCCAGAAATTTGAAGTAACTTCGACTCCACCCTCTCCATTACCCCTTCATCTAATCAATCATGTCTCCCTTTCTCAAGCTTGTACTTTTAGTGCCCAACAGAACAAATACTGAGTAAATATTCATTTAATGAATAAACTTCCTACATGTATTGCACAAAATTTATGGTAAATACTTTTGCCCAAAATTCAGAAAAAAAGTAAGAGTTAGGGTTAGAAAAAGTTATACAAAGGATAAATTTTGTGATAAAGCTGGTTTAGATATTATAAGCTAGTATTAAAAAGGTTAACAGACTGATTTACTGAGAAAAAGACTCTAGTATGTGAGTTAAAGGCACCCATAAAAATGTAACCATTTTCAGGGAGGGCACTTTATAATCACAATAAGAAAGTTGCCTGATGATGGGAATGAAAAAATACTTCAAGAATACCTTCTCGGGCTGGCCCGGTGGCGCACTGGAGAGTGTGCCACTTGGGAGCATGGTGGCGCTCCCGCTGAGGGTTCGGATCCCATGTAGAGACCGGTTCCTGCTCACTGGCTGAGCGTGGTGCAGGTGCAACACCGAGGGTTGCGATCCGTTGCCAGTCTCCGGTACGGGCGCGACACCGAGGGTTGCAATCCCGTTACCGGTCAGTAAAAAAGACAAAAAGGAAAAAAAAAAAAAAAGAATACCTTCTCAAAGAAGATATAAAATGAACATGAAAACATATTAGATTACTGAGGATAGGAAAAATGAAAAGTAGGGCAAACAATTGGGGATTAAGATTATTTTGGATAATATTGTAAAAATGTAAAAATTATATGAACATATGGGCAAGCCAAGACCCTAAATGAATGAATGAAAACAATGTTTTAATTAGGTGACGCAATTATAGGCCATTTTATCCTCTTTTTGTGTAATTTCTATTTTGCTTTTGTAACTACATAGCACAAAAATATTTCATGTAATATAATTAAGATAACAAGAACATGGATCTTTGGCAACTGTCAAAATAGAGTTATTCTAGATCAGAAGACTTAAAACTTAAGCTTGTATCAGAACCACCTGATGAGCTTGTTAAAACACAGATTACCTGGCTCCACTGCCATAGTTAGATTGAGTCCATCAGCTGTAGAGCATGAGAATCTGCATTTCTAACAAGCTTCCAGTAAATGCTGATGCCACTGGTAGAGGGGCACACTTTGTTTAGGTCATGTTTGAGTGTCATGTGGACTTTAGGTTGTTAACTGGTTAATTCCTTATTCTCATCAGAAGTCCAGCAAGTTTTATTTGTTGTTGGTAGTGTGCACTTGGACACATTCCTTGAGGGGATTACAGATGTTTTATTGTTTCTATATTAAACTTACTTTTTAAAAACATTTTTATTGTGGTAAAACTAACAGACAATAATACACATATATAAATTATATGATTTGAAAAGTTTTGACACATACATACACCAGTGAAACCATCACCACAATCAACAAACATATAAATCACTCACAAGTTTCCTTGTGTCCATATCTTCCTCATGCCTCTACCCATCACCCGAACCCACAGCCCCAGGCAGTGACTGATCTGCTTTCTGTCACTGTAGATTTATTTGAATTTTCTAGAATTTTATATAGATGGAATCACAGAGAAGGTACTATTTTTAGTGTATTTGTTTGTTCTTTTGGAGGCTGGCCAGTATGGGGATCTGAACCCATGACCTTGGTACTGTGAGGCTGTGCTCTAACCAACTGTGCTAACCAGCCAGCCCTGTAAGAACGTACTATTTTTGTCTAACTTTTTATTTAGCATAGTTATTTTGAGATTCAAATATGTTGCAGTATATATCAACAGTTCATTACGTTTTACTGCTAAGCAGTAACCCATTGTTACAAATATATTGTAATGTGTCGATGCATCTACCAGTTGATGGGCAGTTGGGTTGTTTCCAGTTTCTGGCTATTACAAATAAAAGTACTATGAACATCTATCTACAAGTTTTACATAAAAATATGCTTTCATTTATCATGGGCAGTGCCTAGGAATAGACAGGGTCATGTTACAGATGTGTGGTAAACTCTTAAAGCAACTCCAAACTGCTTTCCAAAGTGTTTGCATCATTTTACATTCACACCAGGAATCTCTAATAGTTCCAGTTGCTCCACATCCTCACCTATAGTTGTGGTATAGGTAACCCTTGCTGGACTTCTGATGAGAATAAGGAATTAACCAGTAACAACAGTTTCATACTCGAATATTTTAATAGGTTTATGGTAGCATCTCATTATGGGTTTAATTTGCATTTCCCTAATTAATAATATCTAACATCTTTTCATGTGTTTATTTGTCATCCATATAACAGCTTTTAAGAAGTGTCATAAAATCTTTTGCCAGTTTGCTTCTAATTTAATTTTGTTTGGGGTTGCTTGTTTTATTGTTGATTATTTATTTATTAATTATGAATATTAATGAGATACAAAGCTGATTGTCTCCCCTCCTGCCCATGATGTGAGGGCCAGATTCATACTGGGGCCATATCCATTACCAGAAACTACTTTTGTACCCTTTTTCCTCTCCCAATTATTCTCCAACCTCCCTCCCCTTCCCCCTCTCCCCTCAACTCCAATTTGGAGCCCTAGGAATGTTCCCTCCCTCTGTTGGATCACGGCACTACTGTGGTCTTTCATTCCTGCCTTCCTTTCTCTCTTAGCTCCCACATATGAATGAGCACAAGTGGTATTTATCCCTCTGTGCTTTGCTTGTTTTACTCAACATAAGATTCTCAAGGTTCATCCATGTTGTTGCAAATAGGAGTATTTCATTCTTTTTTATGTCAGAGTAGTATTCCATAGTGTATATATACCACAGTTTCCTTATCCAATCATCTATTGATGGACATTTAGGTTGGTTCCACATCTTGGCTATTGTACACAGAGCTGCAATAAACATGGGAGTGCAGGTATCTCTTCGACATGATGATTTCCATTCCTCTAGGTATATACCCACAGGAGGGATTGCTGGATCATATGGACGATCTATCTGTAGTTGTTTGAGAAACCTCCAAATTGTTTTCCAAAGTGGTTGTACTAACTTACATTGCCACCAACAGTGCAGTAGTGTTCCCGTCTCTCCACACCCTCACCAGCATTTGTAACTCACCATCTTTTTGATTATAGCCAGTCTAACTGGAGTGAGGTGGTATCTCAATGTGGTTTTAATTTGTATTTCCCTGATGACTAGTGATGTTGAGCATTTTTTCATGTATCTGTTGGTCATTTGTATGTCTTCGTTTGAAAAATGTCTATACAGCTCCTTTGCCCATTCTTTAATTGGGTCATTTATTTTTTACTGTATAACTGCTTGGGTTCTATGTATATTCTGGATATTAGTCCCTTGTCGGATGCATAGTTGGCAAAAATTTTCTCCCACTCTGTAGGTTGTCTTTTCACTCTGTTGATTGTTTCTTTTGCAGTGCAGAAATTTTTAGTTTGATATAGTCCCATTTGTTTATGTTTTCTTTTGCTGCTTGTGCTTTCAGGCTTAGTTCATAAAGCCTCTGCCCTGTCCTAACTGCTAAAGTGTTTCACCTGTATTTTCCCTTAGTAATTTTAGAGTTTCGGGTCTTTTACCTAGGCCTTTAATCCATTTTGAGTTTGATTTTAGTGTATGGTGAGAGATGCATATCTAGTTTCATTCTTCTGCATATGGATATCCAGTTTTCCCAGCACCACTTGTTGAAGAGGCAATCCTTTCCCTAATGTAGATTTTTGTTGCCTTTGTCTAATATCAGATGGCTATAAGCCTGATGGGTGATTTCTGGGTTCTCTATTCTACTCCGCTGGTCTGAATGTCTATTTTTATACCAGTACCATGCTGTTTTGGTTACAAGAGCTTTGTAGTATAATTTAAAGTCAGGCAGAGTAATGCCTCTGGCTTTACGTTTTTTATTCTGGACTGCTTTGGCTATTCAGGGTCTTTTGTTTTTCCATATGAAAGGTAAGATTGTTTTTTCCATTTCTGGGAAGAATGTCATTGGTATTTTGATGGGGATTGCATTGAATCTGCAGATTGCTTTGGGTAGTACAGACATTTTCACAATGTTAATTCTTCCAATCCAAGAGAATGGAATATCTTTCCATCTTGTTGTGTCTTCTTTAATTTCTTTCAGAAGTGGTTTGTAGTTCTCATTGTAGAGGTCTTTCACGTCCTTGGTTAAACTGATCCCCAGGTATTTTATGTTTTTCATGACAATTGTAAATGGGCTTACTATTTTTATTTCTCTTTCTGTTAATTCATTATTTGAGTATATACATGCTACTGATTTCTGGGCATTTATTTTGTATCCTCACACATTACCAATATTATTCACCAGCTCTAGGAGTTTTTTGATAGAGTCTTTCCGTTTTTCTCTATATGGTATCTCATCATCTGCAAATAGGGAAAGTTTGACTTCATCTTCTCCAGTCTGGATTCCCTTTATTTCTCTCTCTTGCCTGATTGCTGTAGCTAGTACCTCCAGTACTATGTTGAATAGAAGTGGTGAGAGTGGACATCCTTGTCTTGTTCTGAGCATTAAGGGGAAGGCCTTCAATTTTTCCCCATTCAGAGTAATACTGGCGGTGAGCTTGTCATAAATGGCTTTTATTGTGTTGAGGTATTTTCCTTCTATACCTAATTTGTTGAGAGTCTTTATCATGAAGGAATGTTGAATTTCATCAAATGCTTTTTCAGCATCTATTGAGATAATCATATGGTCTTTGTCCTTGAGCTTGTTGATGTGATGTCTCACATTTATTGATTTTCATATATTGAACCATCCTTACATCCCTGGGATGAATTGCACTTGATCATAGTATATAATTTTTTTAATATGTTGCTGTATTCTAATTGCTAATATTTTGTTAAGGATTTTAGCATCTAGGTTCATCAATAATATTGGCCTGTAATTTTCTTTTTTTGTTGTTGTTGTCTTATCTGTTTTTGGTATCAGAGTTATGTTGGCCTCATAGAATGAGTTTGGTAGAGTAGCGTCTGTTTCAATTGTTTGGAAAAGTTTCATGAGAATTGGTATTAACTCCTCTTTAAAAGTTTGATGGGGGCTGGCCCGGTGGCGCACTGGAGAGTGCGCNTATTTTGTATCCTGCAACATTACTGAAGTTATTAACCAGCTCTAGGAGTTTTTGATAGAGTTTTTAGGTTTTAAAGAAAGTTTAACTTCATCTTCTGCAATCTGGATTCCCATTATTTCTTTCTCTTGCCTGATGGTCTAGTTAGTACTTCCAGTACTATGTTAAATAGAAGTTGTGAGAGTGGACATCCTTGTCCTGTTCCTGTCCTTAAGGAGAAGGCTTTCAATTTTTCCTCATTCAGAATGATACTGGTGGTGGGCTTGTCATAAATGGCTTTTATCATGTTGAGATATTTTCCTTCTATAACTAATTTGTTGAGAGTCTCTATCAACAAGGAATGTTAGATATTGTCAAATGCTTTTTCAGCATCTATTTAGATAATCATATGGTCTTTGTCCTTGAGTTTGTTGATGTGACATATCACATTTATTGACTTTCGTATGTTAAACCATCCTTGCATCCCTGGGATGAATTCCACTTGATCATAGTGTATAATTATTTTAATATGTTGCTGTATTCTGATTGCTAATATTTTGTTGAGGATTTTTGCATCTAGGTTCATCAAAGATATTGGCCTATAATTTTCTTTTTTTGTTGTGTCTTTATCTGGTTTTGGCATCAGAGTTATGTTGGCCTCATAGAATGAGTTTGGGAGAGTAGCATCTGTTTCAATTGTTTGGAATAGTTTGAGGAGAATTGGTATTAACTCCTCTTTAAAAGTTTGATCAAATTCAGCTGTAAAGCCATCTGGACTGGACGTTTTTTTGTTGGAAGATTGCTAATTACGACTTCAATCTCCTTGCTTGTTATTGGTCTGTTCAGGTTTTCTATCTCTTCTTGGTTCAGTCTTGGTAGTTTATATGTGTCTAGAAAGTTATCCATATCTTCCAGTTCTTCATATTTGTTGTCATACAGTTGTTTACAATAGTCTCTAATGGTTCTTTGTATTTCTGTCGTATCAGTTGTAATGTATTCCTTTTCATTTCTGATTTTTGTGATTTGGGTCTTCACTCTTATTTTTTTTTTGTTAATCTAGCTAATGGTGTGTCTATTTTATTTATCTTCTCGAAAAAACAACTTTTAGTTTTGTTGATCTTTTCTATTGTTTTTTGGGTATTTTTTTCATTGAGTTCTGCTCTGATCTTAATTATTTTATTCCATCTACTAGCATTAGGTTTGGGTTGTTGTTTTTCAAGTTCTTTGAGATGTAGTGTTAGGTCATTTATTTGAAGTCTTTCCATTTTTTTGATATGAGCATGTACTGCAATAAATTTGCCTCTTAGTACGGCTTTTGCAGTATCCCACAGGTTTTCGTATGATGTATCTTTATTTTCATTAGTTTCTAGAATTTTTTTGATTTCCTGTTTAATTTCTTCTTGGACCCATAGGTCAATCAGGAGTCTATTATTTATTTTCCATGTATTTGTATAGATTCCAGCATTTTGCTCATTGTTTATTTCCAGTTTTCATCCATTGTGATCTGAAAAGATAGTTGGAATGATTTCAATTGTTTTGAATTTGCTGAGACTAGATTCGTGACCTAATATGTGATCTATCCTGAAGAATGTACCATGAGCTGATGAGAAGAAAGTGTATTCTTTAGCTGTTGGGTGAAATGTTCTGTATATATCTGCCAACTCCAGTAGGATTAAATCCTGTGTCTCTTTGTTGACTTGTTGCCTGGAAGACCTGTCCCATACTGAGAGAGAGGTGTTCAGATTACCCACTATTAATGTATTAGGTCCTATCTCTTTCTTTAGGTCTAAGAGTTTTTGCTTAATATATCTGGGTGCTCTTGTATTGGGTGCATACATGTTTATGATTGTTATGTCTTCTAGCTGGATAGTTCCCTTTATCATTATATAATGGCCTTCTTTGTGTTTTTTAATGTATTTTGGTTTAAAGTCTATTTTGTCTGATATAAAAACAGCTACTCATGCTTCTTTTTGGTTTCCATTTGCATAGTGTATCTTTTTCTATCCCTTCACCTTTGGTCTATGTGTGTCTCTTCAGGTGAGGTGGGTCTCATGACAGCAGCATATACTTGGGTCTAGCTTTTTAATCCAGTCATTCAGTCTGTGTGTTTTGAATGGGGAGTTTATTCCATTCACACTTAGTTATTGACAAGTGTTGCTTAATTCCTGTCATTTAATCACTTCTTGTTTAGATGGTTTAAATATCTTTTGATCATTTATCTTCTTCAATGTTAGTTGGGAATTTAAGGTGGAATGATTTAGCTTCTTTCTCTATCTTGCTGGCATTTTTGTTTTAACTGTGGGTTTTGCTCTTTCTTGTGTATTTGTGATAGTGGTCACCATTACTCAAATCCAGATGAATGACTCCCTTGAGAATTTCTTGCAGGGCTGGTCCTGTGGTGGTGAGCTCCCACAACTTTTGTTTGTCTGGGAAATAAACTATTTCTCCATCATTTCTGAAGGAGAGCCTTGCTGGGTACAGAATTCTTGGCTGGCAATTTTTTTCTTTTTGTATTTTGAATGTATCATTCCACTTTCTTCTGGCCTGTAGGGTTTTGGTTGAGAAGACTGCTGTTAGTTTGATGGGGGTTCCCCTAAATGTGACCTGATGCTTTTCTCTTGCTGCTTGTAGTATTCTCTCTTTGTTTTTAGCTTTGCAATTTTAACTATAATGTGTCTTGGGGACGATCTTTTTGGGTTGAAACTGTTTGGGGATATTTGAGCTTCCTGGATCTGAAGGTTTGTATCCACCCTACACCTGGGAAGTTTTCTGTTACTATTTCCTTGAGTAGGTTTTTAATACCTTTTCCTTTCTCCTCCCCTTCAGGAATACCCAGAATTCAGATGTTAGAGCACTTGAGGTTGTCTACTATCTCTCTTAGATTTTCCTCATTAGTTTTAATTCTTTTTTTCCTTTTTTTTGTCTGCCTGACTTATTTTAAAAAGGCCATCCTCAAACTTTGAAATTCTTTCTTCTGCTTGCTCTACCATGCTGCTCAAGCTCTCAGTTGTGTTTTTTATTTCATTGAGTAAGTCTTTTATTTTGAGAAGTTCTGCTACACTCTTTTTAAAGGTATTAATCTCTTTGTAGATTTCCTCCTTCACATTCTGGATATTTTTTCTTGTTTCATTGTGTTCTCTAATTGAGTCTCCCTTTATTTCTTCAAGTTTTCTTAAGATGATTGCTCAAAATTCTTTTTTGGACATTTCAAGGATTCCCTGTTCTGTGGAGTATGGCTTTGTAGCATTATTGTATTCTTTTGGTGGTATCGTTTCTTCTTGATTGTTTGTACTTCTAGTATTTTTTCACTGACGCTAGGTCATTTGGTAGAGTGTTTGCTTCTTCTATTACACTGAGATTGGCTGTGGAGTGGCCCTGGTTGCTACTGTGGAGGTGAATTGTCTTTGCTTGACAGTAGGTGTGGTGGTGGTTATGTTAAACCACCTTGGTTCCTGTTTCAGACTCTGTGTATGTAGAATGAGATCCTAGCATCACGCAGTTCTGCTAGGCCAAACTTGGTGAGTCAGACCCCATAGGCTGGTGCTCCCACCTGGGTCCAAGAAGTGGGGAGGGGCTGCCTCTAGCCACATGGGGCGGGGCCTGGGACTCATTCCCCCCCTGGGTCTGAGGCGGGGTGAGGGTCTGCATCTAGCCACATGGTTCCACTGCTGTTTCCACCACTGCCACTGGGCTCTTTATATTTATTTTTAGTACAGGTATGCTTGTGAAGAATTTTCTATTTTTTTATTATCAGAAAATGTCTTAAATTTGCCTTTATTTTTGAAGTATATTGTCACTGTATATAATAATGTGTTTGCAGATTTTTTTTCAACTCTCTAATAATGTTTTACTATTGTTGTACATTATCCAATCTTTCTGACGAGAAGTCCATCATCATTCATGCCATTGTTCCACTGTAAGTAATGTGATTTTTTTCTCTAGCTTCTTTCAAAATTTTCTTTTAATCTCTGTTTTCAGGACTTTCATTATGATGGGCCTAGGTGTAGTTTTCATTGCTTTTATCCTGCTTGAGATTTGCTGAATTTCTTATATCTGTAAATTTGTATTTTTCACCAAGTATGGGAATTCTGGCCATTGTTATTGCTCCATCAATTATTATTCCTTTTGCTCCTCCCTTTTCTTTTTCTGCTGTCCTTATGGGACTCCATTTACATTTATGTTAGACCATTTGGTGTTGCCACATAGCTCACTGAGGCCCTACTCATTTTTTTTTCCATTTTTTTGTCTAAGTTCTTCAGAGTGGATCATTTCTTCTATTTCACCTTTAAGTTCACTAACCCTTTCTTCTGTCATCTCCATTCTGCTTTAAGCCCATCTACTGAATTGTTTTTTCTTATAGTTTGCTTTTCTAGTCTAGATTTTCTTCTTTTTAATGTAGTTTCCAGTGCTCTGTTGTGATTCCTTATCTGTTTACTCATTATGAGTATATTTTCCTTTAAATCTGCTTTAAATCTCTGTCTACAAATTCGAATATCTGTATTATTTCAGAGTTCATTTTCATTGATTGGTCTTTTTCTTGACTATGGGTCACTTTTTACCTGATAAGTTTTAATTGCACACTGGAGATTGTAGGTATTATGTAGAGATTCTGGATTCTCTCATATTCCTCTGAAGAGTATTAAAATTTTGTTTCAAGAAATAGTTATTTCATCTGAACCCAAATTTAAAATTCTGTTTTCCTTTCAATAGACATCAGTTTAATCTATGCTCAGTTATTGTTGCCTTCTAGGTGTTCCTATTTTCTGGGTTGTAAGAATCCTCCCCTATATATGTTTGGGTGGAGTCTCCAAGTAGATTTTTGTGCTCTCTCCTCTGTGTCTCCCTCCATTCCAGTATACACCCTCAGGCATTCTGACATCCTCAACTCTGTCCTCTGCCTTCTCTAGCCAGTAAGACTGTGGCTTTTTATCTGGGTTCTAGCCATTTTTTGCCATACAGACTGAGGAGGATACTTAGAAGGAAAACCATATACCCAGTGTACTTCCTTTCTTTTAAGGGTAGAATCCTCTCCACTTTCTTCCTTTGGTCACATTCCTGGGCTATCAAATAGCTGCTATATTTTGTCCAGAATGTTTATTTCTTATTTCAAGGAAAGTTAATCTGATAAATGTCACTGCACTATTATCTGAAATTAATCCCTCTTGTTTTTATCACTAAAGAAAGCATCCTTACTGCAAAACTACTCCCCTCAAAGGAATGTTACTCAAATAAGTGCTCTGTAGAACATTACTCAATTATTAATAGGTGTTCTGTTATGGTGAAAGTTAGTTACAAAGTCAAATGTGGCTTAGAAATGTAGCACTGCAAAACAAACAAATCGGTTTCTTTGCTCCAGGACTTTTAAACATGTTTAATATGCTAATGGATCCTAAGTAGAATACACTCTAGAGATATTGTCCCAAAGTTTTTATACATAATTAGTAATTCAAAAATATTTTTTGAGCCCCAAAGAGTGGAGACTGGGGTAGGATCCCCTGTCTCCTAGTACAACTCTCTACAATTCACTATCCCTTTTTAATTTTCTAATTTCGATGTCAGTTACTGGCTCATAATGGCTAGGTTTATGCTATTTAATCCTCACCAATACTTACTTTGTAATCATCATATCTATATAATAGGAGGCGCTGCTGTGGGAAAAGTAAGATAAAAATAGAGATTCACCTATCATTAAACCACACTGACTAGATAAAAATATATGAAATCATCTAGCATGGTATCCAGCACAGATTAGTAGCTGAAAAAATGTTTAGTTTCCTTCTGAAGTGTTTCCTCCATCTTTTTGCCTGTTAATTCAGTGACTTCAACCAGATTGACCAGGGTTTGGTCAATTATATCTCTCAGGCCAAATGCAGTCAGAGCCTTATTTTGTATGGTCCAAGAGCTGAGACATTTTTTTGGTCACTCTTAAAGGGCTGTTTAAAAAAAGGAGAGAATATGTGAAAGACACCTTATGTGGCCTACAAAGTCTAAAATATTTCCTACATGATCTTTCACAGAAAATGTTTGCTGATCACTGAGATTCAGTCAGATCCTTATAAGCTCTCTAAAATAAGCAGTATAACAGAATTCATTTTATTTACTTAAGTGCTGACATAGAAGCCCTTTTTTAAAAAATATATTTAATATTTTTTAAAACACTATTTTACTGGCTTTACTAAGTTTGCAAAGGCCCATCTCAGATCTTACCTTTTCCCCTTTAACACCACTACAGTCACACTTTGATCCTGGAGAACACCCATAGCAAGCCTATCAGAAAGAGAAAGAGGGGAAAATCATTAAATCTGAACCTAAAAACCAGACTCCAACTGGTTGAATTTAGCTTAACTAAATTCAACAATCCAAATTTGTAAAACAAATATCAGAAAAATATTTGAAAGGACACACACCAAATTGCAAACAATGGTTACCTCCGGGGAAGCTTTCACCTTTAATCGTACACATTTTTGTTTGAACTTTTCACAATGAACATATGTAATTTTTATAATTTTAAAGTAAAAAAATATTTTAAAAAAGACATTAAAAATGAAAAATAAATCCATATGACTTCCCTGTAATATGATGTGCCACTTGTCCAAGATCTTAGGAATTCTTTTTTTTTCCTCCTGACATCACTTGTAAGAAATTACCTCTCAATCTCTATTAGCAATGACCTTGGCAAAGGGCCAAGGATGCCTACCACTTAAGTCACTTGCTTCTATGCATTCATGAGCAATCATTCAGCATAAAATGCATAACACTATCTTTTACTACCTTTCTTTTCTTTGCCCCCACTCCTTATCACTAATAGTAGCTCAGTCTCCAACAGCTCCAAGCTTTACCACAAATGCTGCTCCCACAGCTTAGATGTTCAAAATAGCAACTATTAACAAGTTCATTCATTCATATTAGGAATTGAGATCCTGAAGCCAAAAATTTATATATATCATCCTCTAAAACCTATAGAGGACAAGAAGACAGTAAATTACTTCTACCACCCAGAACTATCCTTTCTTCTGGCATAAAGCTGAACTGCTTAGAAAAATGAATAGTAATTAGTTTATCATATGTAGACAGCTCAGTATTTATGTACAAAAAGGTGGCATGCTTTTCCTCAAATAGATATCAGACTGTCTTACTGAAACAATTCGTGATATAAATACCAAATAATGTTCATTAATGCTCACTCACTCTTTAGAGCCTATGACTTAAAAAGTACTTTAGCCTTCTGCCCAACATTCCATGCTTTCCTTTACTCTAGCCAATACTAGAATACCTTCCCCAATCTTTAATGAAAGTACTGACCTCATTCTTCTAGTCAGAACTCCTAACCAAAACAGCTGCAACTAAAGCCACTCTCATGCTGAAACATCTTTCCCTGATTATAAGAGCAAACAACAATGGCTTGATATTGGAGGAATCTCTCACTCACACTACAAGAGGTTGTTCTAGTAAAAGATGTGCTCCTGACACTTCAAATTGTAAATCTGTTATGCAGCCATTATTTATTACACATAGGTGATTAGGTTACACACTCTGACTTTAGTATTAAACGTTAACTACATTACAGATTAGTCACTCATTCATCAAACATGAATTGAGTACTATTGGAAGCCAGAAAACTTGTTAAGCACTGGAAATATAAAGATGAATAAGACACAGCTCCCTCCAACATACATAACTAATTCAACAAAAACTTACTGATCACTTGTTATGTGCCAGCCACTATGTTATGGTAGGTGCAGGTAGACATACAAAGATAGTACATAATTGCTGTCTAATTGTAAGGATGAACCCATATACAAAAAAATTGCATTACAATGTACCAAAACAGAGTTTAAATTAAAATATATAGCATTGTTTTGTGCAAACATAAATTCTAGATTCCAAACTACGAACTTAAAAAATTTAGAAGATACCGGTTCACAAGAAGATACTGATGCACAAGTTCACAAGATAAGATCAGTCATTGGTCATAGTTACTGAATTAGATATTGCATGTTGTCAACACTCACTTACATACATTAATGGAGGAGTAAAGGATAGCAATAATCCAAAATGGCTATTAATACAAGAATAATTAACATTTGACTTTGGAATGTATGTCTGTACTTTATTTGTAAATGTAAGTGCATGGATTTTTGTTGTTGTAAGTAGAAGATGTTGTAACTTTCCATCTTCAGCTTTTATTGAGAGAACTTCCTCTTTTGAATACAAATAAGCTCCTGAGAATAATGCAAAACAATAGCCTAACAGGATTTCATTAATATGGACATGATACCATGTGACCTTTCTTTATAATTGTATTTTTGACTTCTCAGTATCAAACAATAGCCCCAAACTCCTAATATGATTTATAAACAAACAAAACCTTAAATACTCTTGTGTGTCATGTTCCAAGTAACTTTATCCAATATTTTTCTTAAAATAGTAATTTCATCATTTTACACTTCTTTATTAATTAACATGGAGTTATATCTTAGAGAGATCCTACTTAAAACATTTGGGAATTATAGATTAATTTGTTTGAATTCAATTAAAAAATTTAAGTTATATTCTATTTACTCCACCTAAGGTTGTGAGAATGAATCTGGTACTTATGAGTTAAAAAGAAGACCAAAAGATAAAAACAGGCAATTGTAATACACACAGCAACCACTAGATGCCACTTTCTATACAGTTATAATAGTGTCACCCACAAGGAGCTAGCCCCAATTAGACATTTGGTTAACAGAACAATTGTTTTTGCCAACATCTATTATATTGATTAGGTGCCTAATAAACATAAAGCACAATATTAGGTCGATGAATTGTACAAAACATTGTGTAAACATGGGTGCTGCCTTTAAGGAACTTCCAATCTAGTTTTTTAAAAAAACTAGGCACAAATAAATGAAAATAAAATTAAAATACAATGGAATAATGATAAAGCAGACAATCATAATGGGAAAAGCTCTAAAATACAAGAAATATATCCTGAGTTTACTTCAGCAGTTGAATCATTAGGAGACCATGGACAAGTCATTCCCATACTCAATGGCTGTTTTCTCATTTGTAAAATGATATACATAGACAACTAACTCTCCTTAGGTAGCTTTCAGCTTTCACAGACTAATTCTGTAGGACTAACCTGGTAAAAATGAGTGGTATGGTCAATAACTGCTATTAAAGTTAAGAAGTAGTTAAGGAGTATTAGTAAGGGTTCTATACAGAAAGTGAATACCTGGATTTCAACTTGGAAAAATGGGCAGAAAAAATATGTAGAGGAAAAATGACCATGCTAAGCTCTAAAATTAAAACACAAAATTGGTTGGGGCAAAGTGTCAGGTAAAACAACATTAATTACCTCAGTCTAAGAGGCTTCCTAAGTCCATATGAAAAAATATAGTAGGAGATAATACCAAAAAACATCTTTTCAAAACTGTGGAAAAAACTATTTACTTGTACAAGATCATGAAAGAGTATTAAAGCAAGAAATGATAAAGCCACTAAAGTAATGTTTTAAATGTTTGCATTGAAGGAGAAAATAAAATAAAAAGAAAGAAGGCTTTGTAGCACCACATAGTAAAACACATCATAAAACTATAATAATTAAAACAGTATGGTATTGCTCAAAAAATAGGCAGCTCAAAATAGAAAAGCCAAAATGCCAAAATAGAAAGGCCAAAAAAAGATCTACACACACACTCTCTCTCCACCCCCCATCTCTCTAACTATATGATAAAGGTTAGCATGTCAAATAGAAATGAATATAATGGTTCCTTCAACATGTAGTGTGAGTCAAGGGTTTGGATCCCTGTACCCACCAGCCACCAAAACAACCAAACAAACCAAAAGAACCCATACATTGCTAGGACAAGTATAAAAAATTATAAGTTTAGATCTCAGTCTACTACAAAAGTACCAGATATTAGACTTAAAAGTGCAAATAAAAGTAAACTTCTGTATATATTAAGATCACCTACAGAATCTCACAAAATTTCAGATACCAGAGACCTATCCTAGAGATTCTATTTCAGTAAGCCTGAAGTTAAATAGTAGAATCTGAAATTTTAATAAACATCGCTAGGTGATTCTGTTTCACATGTTCCAGGAAGACATATACTACAAAATAATGGCATAGAGAAACAAAATCATTCCAAAAAGATGGCCACTTAGGTATTCAGACTGACATGCCTACTTAAAAAATATAAAATGTTTGAAAAAAATATAAAGAATGTGTTTCCTAAAAGCATCAAAGAAAGGCATAATAAATAGGATTTATCAGGTCAAAACCTAGGGAAAAAAAGAAACAATGAACTAACCAATAAAATTACTTTTGCCCTGAGGATATTTGGCCAACTTGGAGAATATGTTGTTTTTGTTTTATAACTTCTAGAGTGGAATGGTGTACCATATATAAGCATACTACAGAACCCAATTCCCAGGGAAGTGGAAAAAAGATATTTTGACTCCTTGCAGAGAAATACTGGAAAAAAGATCCTTAAAAAACTATAACTCCAAACTGGTCCTCACACAGATTTGCAACACAAATTAGCATTAACTGGGTGGTCCACTGACCTCAAACTGAGAATTTGCTTAGAGTGTGCTCAGACTGTTTTGACCTCCTAGAAGCTGGGCAGAAATACATACAAATCCTGTGTAGAACATACCTGCACAGTAAACTTCAAAGAATTCCAATACATCATTTTGAAAGAAAAATGAGATATCCCACTCAAAAATCATTAAGAATACAAAGAAGCAAAATACCAAAAGCAAAACCAGAAGAAACATCTGACAGCAGAAACTACTCAGCAAAGATTTTAGATATTAAAATACTTAGAAACAAAATATATAGTTATTTCCACAATTATGAAAGAAATTTTTTTAAAACTTGGAAATAAGAAAGGGATCTGGAAATTATTTTTTAAAAGAGACGCAAATTTAAATAAAACAAATTCTAAAAGTAAAAACTATAATAATTGAAATTTAAAACTCAATCGATGGGCTTCACAACAGACTAGATACAGCTAAAGAGAGACTTGATAAGTTAAAACACTCGGTAAAGTTTAAAAAGTTATATATAATGTAGAATAGAGATAAAACATGGAAAATGTGAAATAATAGTTAAGAGATATGGAAGAAAACAGTGAGGAAGTATAACATACAAGTAATTGGTGATCCAGAAGAAGAGGTGAGAGACTGAATGGGGCAGAAGCAATAGCTAAAGAGACAATGGTAGAGATATTTCGAGGAGTAATTAAAGATATTTGTCATTCAAGAGGCCCAACAGACCCAAGAGAAGAAAAGTAAAACCCCAAATGCAACAGAGCATAAGTGCAGAACATAAAAACAAAGAAAAGACCTTAAAAGCATGAAGAAAGACAAAACAGATTGCCTTCAAGGGAGTAAAAATTAACAGTTTACTTCTCAGAAGCAACAAAGGAAGCCAGAAGACTATGTAGAATGGCATGTTTACTATACTAAGAGAAAACTGTCAACCTATAGTTTTTACCTAGTGAAAATACTTTTCAAGAATGAGTCAAAATACAGACACTTGTAGACCAACAAAAAATGAGAAAGTGTGTTCCCAGCAGAACCTCACAGGAAGAAATCAAATGGATGGTATAAGATACCAAAAAACGAGAGGAGAGAGAGAGAAGAGAGAGAGAAGAGAGAGAGAGAGAGAGAGAGAGAGAGGGGAGAGAGAGAGAGAGCGCTCAGAAGAAGTGGTAAAGTTGTGTGCAAATTTAAATAAATAGAATCTATAAAACACAATTACAAAAGAGCTATACGGTTAAAATTATAGAATTAAAAGAAAAACAGCAATAATATAACAGAACAAAATGAGTGACATTGAAGTATTCTAAGGTCTTTCTAACTGTGTAAAACACTGGTATGGATATTCATTACTTTATTTTATTTTATTTTTTTGTCCTTTTTTGAGACCGGCTGCACTGCGCTCAGCCAGTGAGCGCACCGGCCATCCCCATATAGGCTCCGAACCCGCGGCGGGAGCACTAATGTGCTCCCAGCGCCACACTCTCCCAAGTGCAACACGGGCTCGGCCCATTTACTTTATACTTTCATAAGTATACAACCTAGAAATTGTCATTTCTAGGGTAAACTTTAAAAGAAGACAAATGAGGTATCAATTTCAAAGTAGTGGAGAGGGGCAGTACTCAATAAATCCAAAAGAAGATAAAAAATAGAGAAAGACAGACACACAGCAAGTGGTATCTTAGAAAATTCAGGACTAATAAAACAAATATATCAGTAATTACATTAGTGTAATTAAAAGTAAATAGACACAGAACAAGGAAACTATCAGATAAATTAGGAATGTGATAAATTAAAAAAGACAATTATCATGAATTCTTCAAAAAGTTAATGCCATTCCATAAGGAGACTACTTTGCAAATGACAGAATGAGAACTTCTGTGGACTTCTTCCCTAGCAGAACAATGGTAACTGGTGAAATGTATTTCTAAAAAATTTAAGTGTCCACATATTGTCCTAGGAACATATAGTAAATGAAGAAACATTCAGTAAAATTTACTAAATCTTAGTATGAACAGCAGGAAATCTATGGCATTTTAGCCTTCCCTCTCCCCCTCACCACTCAGCTTGTCAAAAGCTCCACCCAAGGATGGGTTCAGCCATAAACCCTGGGTTTCTTCTCCCCTCTTCTCCCAGTTAAGCACTACAATATGTCACTGGGAGAGACAGGTCATCAGCATTTCTCATCTCCCCCTACCCCTGGTTCCATGTTGCAGAAGCTCTATTCCAGGCAAGAGTAGCTAGGAATTCTGAGACTCTTGTTTTCCACGAAGCTTTCACTCATAAGAAAAAAAAATCTACCCGAGGTGTAGCAGTCCAATAGTACGGGACTCAACTGCCCTCACTTTAGCTTGCACATAGAGTGGAAGTTGATGCTGGAAGTGGCAAGCCAGGAAGACCAGCAGCTACTGTCCCTGCCCAGTGTCCACTAGTAAAGCAGAGGTGTTACGCCAAAAGAAGTAGGACACTGTTCCCACCCCCAGCACTGGAGCAATATCACAAAGGGGAGCAGAAGACCATAAGAACGGAGAGCTCCGGAGCTTTCCCCAAGGAAGATGGCTTTATTTGGGACAGAGTGTGGTGAAGTATAAGACTAATGGCATTCTCAAAAACAATGGACATTTTAGCAGCAAGAAATTAAGAGGAAAGTAGCTCCATGACAATGAAAAGCCAAACCATAGATCAGCTACAAGTTTACTAGAGAGAACTAGGGAAAGGAACATCCTGGAACTGAACCAAACCTCAAAGATTGGCCTCAAAGACTATCTCTGAAAAGGCACCAAATTTAATTGGGTCAGAATCTAGACAACTTTTGCCCAAGTATATTGTCAAAAACAATAGAGCCATCAACAAGCAATCAGTGAAGTCTTATAGCTGGGTATGATACCTATGGAGGCAGTCGCCCTAACGAAAAGATTAGGAAAAGAGACAGTCAAAAAGAACCCTGGCAAAACCTCTGTCATGCCAGAGTCACTGTAACCATGCCCAAGACTGCAGCCTCTGAGGAGTGACATCAGAAGCTGTACAATGTGGGGAAAACTATATTTCACT
The DNA here is from genome assembly GCF_000696425.1 of Galeopterus variegatus. Taxonomy (NCBI): domain Eukaryota; kingdom Metazoa; phylum Chordata; class Mammalia; order Dermoptera; family Cynocephalidae; genus Galeopterus; species Galeopterus variegatus. The sequence continues at coordinate 78,648 of NW_007729855.1, forward strand.
AAAATAATCCAGCAAATTCATTAAACAAATAAACAAGCAACAATAAGCCCTGGAGAAGAGAAAGATCCATAGCCGGACTGGCCACAAAACATTATTTAAAATTTCAAGGTTATAACCTATGCACCGCCCCCGCCCCCGGCCCAAAATAAAGGCAGGTGACAGAAACTGCATTTCACAGGGCTCAGATGTTGAAATTATTGGGCAAAAACTTCAAAGTAGCTATTATAAGTATGTTCAAAGAATTAAAGGAAACTATGCTTAAAGAACTAAAGAAAAGTATGAAAATAATGTCCCGTCTAATAGAGAATGATAAAGAAATAGAAATTAAAATAATTAAATCAAATTCAGGAGTTAAAAAGTAAAATAACAAATGAAAAATTCATTAGAGGAACTAAACAGTATATTTTCACTGGCCAAAAAAAATCAGTGAACTTGAAGATAGATTGATAGAGAATATGCAATCTGAAAAACAGAGAGGAATAAAATAAAGAAAAATGAACAGAGCCTCAGAGAAATATAGGACATTATTAAATTCACCAACATATGCATAATGGGATTACCAGAAGGAGAAAAGAGAGAGGAGCCAAAAAAAATAATCAAAGAGATAATGGCTGAAAATAGACCACATTTGATGGAAAATATTAATCTACACATACAAGAAGCTCAATGAATCCAAGTAAGGTAAACTCAAAGAGATCTACACATCATAGTAAAAATGTTCAAAAACAAAGTCAAAGAGAAAATCTTAGAGCTAATCCTTATCCCAAAGTTAGGGATCTGGCTTGCTGACTTCCCATACCTACTTTTTTCCAACATACCAGAGGTTGTTCCTCTTGGAGACTTGCTGTGGCTATAGGTACAACATGTATGAGATTTATACCCTATCCCCCAGATTTTCAAGGACCAGCAAAAGCTCACTGGACACCCCAGACAAAGAGAAAATCTTGAGAAGAAAGAGAGGACAATGATTCATGCTCTAAGTAATTTCAGAAAAATTAACAGATGACTTCACAGAAACAATGGAGGCCAGAAGGTGCTGGGATGACATATTAAAAGTGATCAAAGATAAAAACTGTCAACCAAGAATCTTATATCCCACAAAACTATCTTTGAAAAATGAAGATAAAACTAAGACATTTCCAGATAAACAAACCAGAGAGACTTCATTGCTGTCAGACCTGCTTTACAAAAAATACTACAGGAAATTGTTCAGGCTAAAACAAGTGACCCCAGACAGTAATTCAAATCCACATGAAAATACAAAGAGTGCTAGTAATGATAATTCTGCATTTATAAAAGGCAGTATAAATGCATATTTCTGTATCTGTCTTAACTAATTTAAAAAGTGGTTATATAAAATAATATGTATATAATGGTACTATAGGGCCTGTAACATATAGAAATGTATTTGACAATATCATAACAAAGGAGGTAGATGACAGCAAAAGTGAATTGAAATAAAAAAATGATACCAGATAATTTAAATCCACAAGGACAAATGAAAATAACCAGAAAGGATGAATAAGAAGGTAAATATAACAAACTATGAATAAAAACTTGCTCTCCTTGCTTCACTCAGCTTCTTTAAAAGTAACCAAACTGGTGTGGTACTGACATAAGGTCAGACACATAGATCAACAGAATAGAATTGAACATCCAGAAATAAACCCATACATCTATGGTGAACTGATATTTCATAAAGGTGTCAAATACATTCACTGGAGGAAGGAAAATCTTTTCAACCAATACTGCTGGGACAACTAGATATCCACATGTAAATGAATGAACCCTCTCCTCACCCACATGTAAAAATTAACTTCAAATGAATCACAGATAAAATGCAGGAGCTAAAAATATAAAACTCTTAGAAGAAAACATAGGCTTAAATAATCCTGATCTTTGTTTAGTTGAAGCCTTCTTAGATATTACACCAAAAGCACAAGTGACAAAATAAACATTTTTTTAATTTCATCAAAATTCAGTTTTTTAAAATTTGATCAAAATTTGAGATGTTTTTGCTTCAAAGGACATTATCAAGAAAGTGAAAAGACAACCCACAGGATGAGAAGACATATTTGTAAAACATATACCTGACAAAGGACTTGCATCCAGAATATATAAAGAACTCATAACTTACTAGAAAGGCAAATAATCCAAGTAAAAATGGGAAAAGGATCTGTATAGATATCTCTCAAAAAAAGATGTATAAATGTCTAATAAGCACATGAAAAGATGTTCAACATCATTAGCCATCAGGGAAATGCAAATCAAAACCACAATGACATGCCACTTCACACAAACTAGAGAGCTATAATCAAAAAGACACAATAACAGGATGTGGAGAAATTGAGGATATGGAGAAATTGGAAGACACAATTGAGGATGTGGAGAATTGAGGATGTGAAGAAATTGGAAATCTCATACATTGCTAGTGGGGATGCAAAATGTTGCAACATCTTTAGAAAACAATCTGGAAGTTCCTCAAACAATTAACCATATGACCCAGCAATTCTACTCCTAGGTATATACCCAAGGACAATAAAAACATGTCCACACAAAAACTTGTACATGAATATTCACAGTATCATTATTCATATGAAGGGTCTTCAAAAAATTCACACCTATTCTTTTTTTTTTTTTTCGTGACCAGTAAGGGGATCACAACCCTTAGCTCGGTGTCGCCCGCACCGCGCTCAGCCAGTGAGCGCACTGGCCATACCTATACAGGATCCAAACCCGTGGCGGGAGTGCCACTGCGCTCCCAAGCGCTGCACTCTCCCGAGTGTGCCACGGGGCCAGCCCCACACCTTTTCTTATATAATCATTAAACACATACACGCACAGACACACTGGAGAGTAAGAGACATAAAGATATAAAGGAAATATGGCACAATGTTAACAAGTATTGAATCTAGATGAAGATACAATGATGTTTACTATATCTTCTTACATTTTTTTGAAAATTTTGTTATTAAAAATTAGGTAAGTAAGTACAATTAAGTACAATGAGAAAAATGATGGAGACAAATATCCTGAAACTGCAAAAAAAAAAAAAAAAGAAAGAAAGAAAGAAAGAAAAAGAGGCAAGTATCACCATGTATGCTCTTTATCGGAGACAACAAAAATATAAGGTTATATGGAAAGGTTGAAATAAAAGATCAAAAAAGTTATACATAAGTAAAGAAAGAAAGCTGATATAGCTATATTAATTTTAGACAAAACAGACTTTAAGGCAAAAAGCATTACGAATAACTGAAATCAGGGTCACTTCAGAATAATAAAAGGGTTGGTTCACAGTGAAAATACACACAAAAAAAACCCCAAACCTTAAATTTGTATGGACTAATAACACCCTTAAAATACATAAAGTAAAACCTACCAGATGTATAAGAAGAAATAGACAAATACATAATCATAGTTGGGGATTTTAAACAGTCCTGTCATAACTGATAGAACATGTAAATAAAATAATCTGTAAGGATATAAAAAGATTTGAACTTAAATAACAAACTTGTTCTAATGGACATATATAATACAGTGTACCACCAAATGAAGAACATGCATTTATATAAAGCACATCCTAAAATATTTAAGGATATAAATAAGGATGTTTATAAAAACTGATCATACACTGAGCCTTAATGCTAGTCTAAACAAATCTCAAAAGATGAAATTTACACAGAACATAATCTCTAACCATAATGTAATTAAGCTAGAACAAAAATATTAAATCTTAACCAAACTGTTTCAAAGAATAGAAGAGGAGGGATAAAGGTAGCACAACACTCATTTCAAACCTAAATAGGACTAAGTATAAAAGGAAAATTATAGGCCAATCTTACAAATGAATATAGATGCAAAAATCCTAAGTAAAATATGATAATGTTCGATTTAACCTAAGCCTTAGCCATTGTTGAAGGGAAAGAAAATGTTTAGAAAAAAAGAAACAAAAATGTTATTCACAGATGATAAGACTGCATGGAGATAACATTCAAAAAATCTACAGAGAAATAAGAATGAATAAAGTTTAATGAAGTTCCTGGATATAAAACCAATATATTAAAGTGAATTACACTTTTACACATCATGACAAAATTGACAAATAAAAAAGAGGCCACGTACAATGGTGTTCTTAGTGTAGTCTTTCAGGAAAAAAATTGAGGAAACTAGATATGATGGAGCTTTTGAAAAAAGGAAATTGTTCAAGAAGTACATTACAGGAATAAAAGAAATGTAATCAGGAACTATGGGGAAAAGATCTACACAGGAAAAGAAATACAATCATATAGCATTACCTGGCAATACAATAAACAACATATTCATAATATTCACATATTCAAAATAATATAAACACTGCTTACTTATTTAATTGAAAACAGTGTAACATATTGGGAGGAAAAGGAAGAAGGAAGATGGGGTGGTAGCAGAAAGAGCACCTCATCTATCTTAGGACAAAGTAAATAGAAAATGTTGACAAAACAAAAATCATTTGCACGTTTTTACCCTTGAGACGTAGATCTGGGAAATCCAAAGGAATGGGGAAAGAAACTGATGTTTTTGGTACTATTTGAACATTTTAAACCATATGCATACAATATAATACTATGCCATATTACCACGCAATGGCCACTCTCATGAGTCTCATAAACGCTTTTTTCATTAGGAATATTTATGAGATACAAAGCTAATTGTCACCCCTCATGCCCATGATGTGAGGGCCAGATTCCTCCTGGCAGCATGCCCATTACCAGAAATTACTTTTGTACCCCGTGTCCCCCACCCAATTATCCCCCAACGTCCCTCCCTCTCCCCCCTTCCCCCCAACTCCATTTTGTAGCCCTAGGAATGTCCCCTCCCTCTGTAAGACCAATGCACCACTGTGGTCTTTCCTTCTTTCTCTGTTAGCTCAGAAGTCATCTTCAACCTGGATACCCTTAACACAAAACCTACATTTTGGGAGACATGGATTCGCCATTCTTTAACAGTTCAAGGCTAAAAATTTTAGATATCTTTGTTACATCCCTTTATTTATATCCTATCACAATCCATAAGCAGATATCGCTATTTCTTTCTGATAAATGCTATCGATAAAAGAATGTCAGCAGAGTTGAAAGAGGACTTAGAAATTAACAAATCATGAAAAAACGGAGTGCCAGTCAATAACAGAGCCAGAGCTAGAATGTTTCTTGACTTTTCCAGTATTTCAAACCAATTCCCATTTGCTTTCAAATTCTGAGCAAAAGCCAAGATACTTTGCCAGATTTTCTATGAAAAGGAAATATTTTCTTCTCACTACCATAAAAGTATTTTTTAAGAAATAAAATTACAGATGAACACATTAATCAGTTGGAAAGACTTTTAACCAAAGCAGCAGCTGCCACCTTTTAGAAACTCTGAACTAAAAATATTAGAGGAGACTCATTAAAATATGATAATAAGTAATCCACAATGTAATGCAATCCACCAAAAATAATATTGTTAATAATTTTCCTTGATCAAAAAAATTGCAATTTTTAAGATAACCAAAGAAAAAATATACTCATGTAGTTTTTGAGAGCCTATTTTTTTTTCTCCAGTGGAGGGTGGAGAAAGGAAAGGTGGTGAGAGGCCGAAGAAAAATTACTGGGCAGAAGAAGTATGCCAGACTTTAAGTATGATTAGAAACACACATTGATTACAGTGAGCCCAAAGATTTAAAGACATCAGTTACCAGACAATGGAGCTCTCTCTTCTGGTATCTAGTCTGGACAAATTACCAGTTGGAGCTATTCTGGTATCTAATCTGAACAAAGTACCAATTTCTTCATTACCAGTAGTTTAACCTTAAAAATCCACAGACAAGTTCCTAAGATTAGCTGCAATAACTTTACATCTGGGGAAAGGAAGCTATGCCTACAGATCATTTAGGGTAATTTTTTTATTTACAAGTACTTTTTGATACCTTTTAGAAATATATAAGATGGGACCTTTTTAAATAATTAGGTTATTAGATGCTTAGATGCTTTTAATGGCATTTAGGTAAATGGGATTTCTATATTAGAAAATTACCTTAAGTCAGAATGGCAATTATAAAGAATAGATTTTATAATTGGCAGATAGGAAAGAAACCAATATAAGCTACTGTAATCAAGAGGAATTCCTCCCCCCACCAGGTTTTAGCTACTAATGACAATAAATTAAGTTTGACAAGTTTTAATTGAGTGCTGGCTCTGTACAAACTAATTTGGGGAATATGGAGATTATTAAATATTTTATCTCCCAAAAAGAACTTTATAACCTAATAAGGAGGATTAGAGAAATAAACAAATTAGTATTTATTAGATGAAATGAGATTAATGACATAAGATGAACATAAAGTATTAAGAGTATTCAAGAGGAAAAAAAAGTGTAGAAAACTGGTAACACACACAAAATGTTTTTTTTTCCACATGCTACTCAAGTAGATTTTTCCCTAGCAAGCATTCTCAAGGTTTTGAAGTGGAACAAGCAATATTTGAAGGAAATAGTTACATAATAGCATGTTCACAATCTAAATTGGAAAATACATACAAGAAAGAATCACAGCAAAGCAGCTTTCCAATCCTCAAGATCTATATGATCTATGATACCCACTTGAAACATTTATAGCCATCTAGTTTCACCTTGTTAACACCTCCAGTGATGAGGAACTTATAAGGCAGTCAGCCCATACTACTAACATTTAAGACAATTCTGCAGTAGACATTTAACCTACTTAAGTCCCTTATAAAGAAAACTCAACAATGAGAACTCAAGCAAGTGACAGATTAAAATAATCTTAAAATGAGATCAACTCAACAGATCATTTAATATTGTTTCTTGAAAGCTATAATAGAAGCAGCAGAGGAAACATTCAATTTCCTGGCTCAAACTGAAAGCAGTTATTTTACTTGGAATGGGGAAAGATGGACAGTGCTTATAGATAAATTTCTTCTGCTGTAATAATTATTGTTCATATCTAATATGAAACCTTGGTAAGAAAATCTGGTGATAGGTACATTTTCAGCAATAAAATGAAACATACATTCTCAAGTGATACTATCATATCTAACCTGACACATAAGGGATTACAAGTATATACATGAGATTGATGTGTTAAGAAGTTATGGGTGAAAGGGTTGCAAAACAACAAAAATGATAAACAACATTTGTATAGCTCTTTGCAATCTACAAATAATATGACATATATCTTACATGGTCCTCTCAGCAATAATGCTGTGATGTATGCAGGTATATTTATCTGTGTTTTCAGATGTAGAAATTTAAGTTTAGAGGACTTAAATGGCATTATTTAGGACCACATGTGAACTCAGATTATTGTCTTCTGCCTCCAAATGCCCTGTTCCTTCCACTACTAATTTCTCTGGAAGAAAGTATCCAGAACTTCCAGCTAAAAATTAGTGGTCCAGAATGATGGGGTGATAAACATGAAGAACCCAATAAAACCATTAGATTTTAAGTTATAATGTATTTTCTGGGTATTACAAAAACTTCCAACACCATTTAGAATGATTACTTTCAGATAAACGAGTTAACAACAGTTACGGCCTCACTGAAAAAAGAAAATTGAGAAGTAAGATGAACCCAGATTTTATGGTAAGATCTTTATGGACTGGCTATTGACAACACTGCAGCTTTCTATTCTACCAGGCATATATAGACATATACTGAGTTTCAAATATTTTTCTCAGGATTGCAGTAAAGCAGTTCTATAAATATAAAGAGATTAGCACAAGTTGAATTGATCTGTAGTTATTTGTTTTAACTTGGCCTTGGAAAAGTACTAACATCACAGATAAAAAGAAGCAAACAAAAAGACTACACCACCATGATAGTAAGAATAAAAACTTCAGAGTTGGGCTGAGCATAAATATGTCTGGAATGTCTCCTATGAAGCAGTCAAAATCTGTGTTCTAAGTGCATTTAAGACTCAGTGAATCCAACTCTGGGGCTCTACGCCAGTGAAAAAGTGCACTAACATGCCCTAGGCCTCCCTGTTGCCTGCTGACAGGAAGGTAAGAATAAATTGTTTTTTTGCCCTTACACTGAGTGGACCAACATTTCCTGTGCATTTCTAACAGAATTACTGGCTGATCATCTCAGCGGCTGCTATTCACAATAGGAGGAACAGATATGATTTTTATTTCACAGGCAACAAAGCAAGAAGTTCTGCTACCACTTTCAGTAAAGCAAGTATTCTGCATGAAAGCCACTTTGGTATTTTCAACATGGACATGCTGAATCACAAAAAGAAAGAATGCTACAGTTCTAGCTGTTTCATTTGGAACCAAAAGGAAAAAACAATGCATTTTTAATAATGTTCTTGATTATGGGACACTGATTTCATAAAATCTCATAGTAAGGGTAGGAAATAATGCCCCACTGCCACCTCTGCCCTCCCAAATTACAAAAGCTCCAGCTCCACGCAATACGCTAGTGATTGTCAAGTCAATATTTAGAAAACTTATAAGTTCTTCTAATATTAAAGCTGGCAGTGCTTTTTCAATACTCATCACTCAAATAGAGCAATTATTTCCAAAGCAGCTTCAATTTATATACCACTAAAAATCTACTGTCATTTTATGCTCTTGTCATGACAAAAAACTGTCTTTTACTTAGAGAAGAGACCAGTGGAATAGGTGAGGAAGAGACAATTTGATAAACATATCTGGAAGATAGAGGCGGAAAATTCTTTAGAGGAAGAAAGAGTCCAGGATATACATTATGTAGATACAGTCAATTGATGAGCTTTTATTTTAATAAAAGTAGCAACAACTTGGCAATTTGCTACTTAATCTCATGTTAACATGGGATTATACTTGATTTCCATTACCAGCACATTTCTAGTAAACAAACATTAGAGTGCTGGGTGAAAGCTTTAAGACTATACATAAACTAGCAAAATAATTTCAGAAATCCAAGCCTAACTGGCTAGTCATATACAAACATAATCCAAGGCAATGCTGAATTTGAAACAAAAAGAATAAAACAAATACTGCATAGTAGAAAATCAGAAAAGGAAATTGAATGTCACCTCTAGGAGAACAAGAGCTACACATATGTGAGTAGACAAAATTGGAACAGAAAGTATGGTATCTTGACTCATGGCTACATTTTTGAAAATGGAATATCTCTCTATTCTTGAGGGAGTACTGACCACATTCCTAGTTACTAACCCTCTGCAATACATAGGCACATCAAAAGATGGGTTGTATACAATGAAATCTCAGAAAAATTTACTGCACGCTTTACTATATCTCAAAAGCAATGAGTACTACTGTGGATGGGGAAAGATAACACAAAGATGAACTGGTACACAGAACCGGCCTTCAGAGACCTTGCAATTTAGTTGGAGAAACACACACGCAAATCAGTTACTCTAATGTAAAACAAGAGGAAATATAATTCTAGGATGGAAGGAAGTATAAACAAATTGCTATGAGAGAAAAGAGAAAGGATTAATTATGAAGGAATTAGGAAAAATGAAAGTCAACAGGTGTTTTGTATAGCAGATTTTAAGGGACAATAATATGGACGGAAAATTATTCATTTGGACTTGCTCTGTCCAATACAGTGAACACTAGCCACATATGCCTACTCGACGCTTGAAATGTGGCTAGACCAAATTGAGATGTGCTATAAATATAAAATACACACAAACTTTTAAAGTGTATAAAATATCTCACTAATAAGTTATCTATAGATTACATGTTGAAATAATAATACTTAGGGTATGTTGGGTTAAATAACACGTCACTAAATTACATTTCACATGATTCTTTGTTTTTTTTTAATGTCATTACTAGAAAATTTAAAATTATATATGTGACATGCACTATATTTCTACTGAACAGGGCTGATCTACAAAACAAAAATGATGGCAATTGTGCCAGGCATTTGCAAGATATAGCTGGGTCCCGAAAGCACAAGCAGTAAAAGAAAAAATAAACAAATGGGACTATATCAAACTAAAAATCTTCTGCACAGCAAAGGAAACAATCTACAAAATGAAATGACAAACTACAGAGTGGGAGAAAATTTTTGCTAACAATGCATCTGACAAGGGATTAATATCAATAACATACAAGGAACTCAAGCAATTATACAGCAAAAAAACAAATAACCTAATTAAAAAATGGGCAAAGGAGCTGAATAGACATTTTTCAAAGGAAGACATACAAATGGCCAACAGGTACATGAAAAATGCTCAACATCACTAGTCATCAGGGAAATGCTAATTAAAATTACATTGAGATACCACCGCACCCTAGTTAGACTGGCTATAATCAAAAAGATGGTGAATAAAAAATGCTGGCGAGGGTGTGGAGAGAAGGGAACACTCCCACACTGTTGGTGGGGCTGTAAATTAGTACAACCACTATGGAAAACAGTATGGAGGTTTTTCAAACAACTACAGATAGATCTTCCATACAATCCAGCAATCCCACTTCTGGGTATAAACCCAGAGGAATGGAAATCAACATGTCGAAGGGATACCTGCACTCCTATGTTCATCGCAGCTGTGTTTACAACAGCCAAGACGTGGAACCAACCTAAATGTCCATCGATGGTTGATTGGATAAGGAAAGTGTGGTATATATACATCATGGAATACTACTCTGCTATAAAAAAAGAAGGAAATTCTTCCATTTGCAACAACATGGATGAGCCTGGAGAAACTTATGTTGAGTGAAATAAGCAAAGCACAGAGAAATAAATACCACATGTACTCACTCTTATGTGAGAGCTAAGAGAGAAAGAAGGAAAGAAATACCACAGTCATGTGTTGGACTTGCAGAGGGAGGGAACATTCCTTGGGCTACAAAGCGGAGTGGGGGGGGATGGGGGAGGGAGAAGGAGGTTGGGGATAATTGGGTGGGGGACAAGGAGTACAAATACAATTTGTGGTAATGGGTATGCTGCCAGTACGAATCTGGGCCTCACATCATGGGCATGAGGGGTGACAATCAGCTTTGTATCTCATGAATATTTGTAACCAATAAAAAAAAAGATAGCTGGGCTACAAATGCAAAGAGTTATTCTTCTAGAGAATATGGAAATCTTTTTTTTTATTGAAGCATAATTGATTATACATATTTGTGGGGTATAAAGTTTACTATCAATACTTGTGCACAATATGTGATGGTCAAATTGGGATAGTTAGCTTGTTCACTGTTACATTACATAATCATTCTTTGTGTCCATTAACCAATTTCTCATTAATCCCTCTCCCGCTCCCCCTTTCCACTTCTAGTAACCACAGTTCTGTTCTCTCCTTCTGTAAATTGAACATTTTATTGTGATTGTAGTTTCTTTCTTTCTTTTTCTCTTTCTTTCATTTGTTTGTTTGTTTATTTATGCATTTTTAGCTCCCACTTATGAGGACATGTGATATTTCTCTGTCTGCGCCTTGTTTATCCTCACAGGATTTTCTCCAAGTTCATCCACATTGTTGTGAATGGAAGAATTTCATTTTTTTCTATAGCTGAGTAATATTCCATTGTGCATATATGCCACATTTTCCTTATCCGGTCATCGATAAATAGACATTTAGTTTGGTTCTATAGCCTTGTTATTGTAAATACAGCTGCAATAAACTTGGGAGTACAGGTATCATCCCATTCACATGATGATTTCCATTACTTTCAGTATATACCCAATAGTTGGATTGCTAGATCATATGGTAGTTCTATGTGTAGTTGTTTAAGGAACCTCCATACTGTTTTCCATTATGGCTGTACTAATTTACAGTACTACCAACAGTGCATAAGAGTTCCCCTTTCTCCACATCCTCACCAACATTTGTTATTCTCTGTCTTTTTGGTAATAGCCAGTCTAACTGGGGTAAGATGATATCTCAAAGAGGTTTTGATTTGCATTTCCCTAATGATTAGTTGAGCTTTTTTTCATATACATGTTGGCCATGTGTATGTCCTCCTTTGAAAGATGTCTATTCAGCTCCTTCTCCCATTTTTTATTCAGATTATGTGGGTTTTTTACTGTTTAGTTCCTTGTATATTCTGAATATTAATCCCTTGTCAGTTGGACAGTTTGCAAATATTTTCTCCCATTCTGTATGTTGTCTTTTCACTCTGTTGTTTCCTTTGCTGTGCAAGAGCATTTGTTTGATATAATCCCATTTGTTTATTTTTTCTTTTGTTGCCAGTGCTTTTGGGGTCTTATTCATAAAGTATTTGCCATGCCCTACATCCTGGAGTGTTTCCCCTAAGTTTTCTTCCAGGAGCTTTATAGTTTCAGGTCTTATATTTAAGTCGTTAATACATTTTGAGTTGATTTTGGTATATAGTGATAGGTATGGGTCTAGTTTCACTCTTTTACATATGGATATCCAGTTTTCCCAGCACCATTTATTAAAGAGACTGTTCTTTCCCCAATGCATGTTCTTGGTGCCTTTGTTGAATATCAGTTGCCTGTAAGTACATGGGTTGATTTCTGGGTTCTCTATTCTGTTCCATTGGTCCATGAGTCTGTTTCCATGCCAGTACCATGCTATTTTGGTTACTATAGCTTTGTAATATAATTTGAAGTCAGGAAGTGTAATGCCTTCAGCTGAGAATAAATCATTCTTAAACAAGATAGAGAACCAAGAAAAAAAAGACACAGAACAGTGCAGAGTGGGTGGGAAAACATCTCATGATAAGAGAAAATACTAAGAACATGATAAAGAATAAACAAAAAAATCTTCCCATCATTTGAGTAATAGAAAATTTTCTGTATAGCTTCCCTTTCCATTATATCAGTGGCCTTAAATCTGACTGTTTTAGCATCAACCCACACCAATTATATCTAAGAGCACTAAAAAAATTAGGAAAATTTATAGCTTTGAAAAGATGGTTGAAATTAGATTATTTCCAACAAAAGCATTCTGCCTGAGGCGTACTGTTGAACTGATTGACATTTGGCAATAAAAGGCACCTAAGCATGAAAAACAGTAATGTCAGATTGGGATTGTTAATATTAAGCAAGGGGAAAGAAAGCTGAGCAGTCAACTGAAAACCTCATAAGTTAAGCAAATTTTTTAAAGTTCACAGTTCTAACTGTAATTTCATGGTCAAAGACTATAAAGATACTGATTATGGGCAATTCTAAAGCAGCACAAGCATGAGAATTCAACAAGAAAGCAAAGAGGCATGTGACTAAACCAGAGGTACAACACAGGGAACACTCTGGCTAAATAAGATATTTAAAACATGTGAAAAGATGGAATAAGGGGGAAAAGAAATTAAGACAAGCACAAATGAGTAGCATACATCTGTAAGAACAATCATAAGAAAGCTTAAAAAATTAAAAGGATCCAAAGTTTGTGGGGAAAAGTTACTTAGAAAAACAGAAGTAGCAAAAATAGAAGTGGTTGGTCTGGCATTTAGGGAACATTTTGTTTATTTCATCTGCAATTAGGAAGGTGGTCTTCAAACTAATAACAACAGGAATTGAGACCTTATCTAAGGGAAAGCAACTTATCTAAGGGAATAACTTTTGAAGATATTCACATTTTCAGGTTCAAATAAATTATGTACTATGCTAATGTAAGTAACGACCACTGTTGGGAAATTTTTTAAGTGTATGAAAAGTAGAAAAGATGTTTAGATGAATCAAACTGGAAATTTTTCAGTACTGTTAAAAAGATAGGGATTACAGGAACTATGGAGAAGTTAATATGACATAAATGCCAGGTGAAATATGAGCATAATTTTTTTGAAAGTAAAGGAAATGGAATAGCATAGTGACTTTAATTTCAGCAGAGTATTCTTATAGATAAAATGGTGAAATGTGGCCGAATAAAATAGAATTCAGACAAATGGATTCCCTAAAATCCTTTCTTTCCATGGATCATATGGTGATCCTACAATGTCTGAATCCCTGGCTACCTCTCAACTTTATTTCTTAACATTATCCTATTGTCCTCTTTCTATTGGCTAACCCCCTTGCCCTGTCTTAAACATGTAAAGACTATTCATGCTTTAGGGATTTTGCTCTTGCTTTTGCCTCTAGCTGGAATGCCCAATTGCAGAAATTCACATGGCTGCCTTGCTCACTCACTTATTTCATTCAGGTTTCAGCTGAAATATATTTTGAGAGGTCTTCCCTGACCACTCTATCTAAACAAAAGCAAACCCATCATTCTATTTATTGTCTTCATAGTACTTATCGCTGTAATATAGATACAGATGTAGATGTAGACATAGATATAGATGCAAATATATGTCTGTATCACCACTACAATGTAACCTTCATAAGGAGAGTGATTTTGTTTTGTTCACCAGTGAATCCCAGTATCTAAAGTGGTGTTACTCATTTTATCCCTCCTCTACTAGCCATTCTAAATTCCCCTTACCCTCAGCTGTCCCCTCTACATGTCTTGGTGGGTTACCTAGAGTTGTGACTCAAATCTTCATTCCTGTCATGTAAGAATTGCTTGAGGTGTCCACTTACAGTTTAAATGAGACATGGGAATACCAGGAAACACCAGGTAGATCCCCTGAGTTCCACAACTATTTTTCTTCCTTCTTATTAGCATCAATTATCCTTGCCAAAATGGAGGCCCCGAAACTAATCACAACAATGGGAGACTAAGGTTCAAGCAACTAATCTCTCTCTTCTAAGCTTCCCCTCAGGAAGAAAAGATCACAGGAAACACACATGGATAATCCAATCCACAAACCTGAATGGAGACGTGGGTGTGCAGCACATGGAAGTGTGTCACTCAAATCTGCTGCAGGGGGTATGGTTGAGAGTCAAAGGTGCCACCCTTCTAGATTCACCATCATTCTCGCACCAAGGCCATGCACTAACCAGGCTGCTCCCAGGCAAAGACCGAGCATCATGGGAATACTAGTACAGACCCATTTCTCTAGGATAAGGGACTCCACTAACAGATTACTTTGGCTCAGACTCTACATTAGCTGGCCAAAACTGTTAGAAGTGCACTGCAATCTGAAATACTTCCTACTCAATCCTTCCTTTCTCCTCTCCTCTTACAGGTGTCAGACGTGCAATATGATCTGAAGATGCTTCCTCCCTATTACTGATTCTCTGCAATTTATGATACCTTTCTCAACTAGCCAAGTTATTAAAATTGAGACACCTACTGAAGGCTCTAAAAAAATGACAATTCTATTAAAAAATTGATAAAATACTACCAAGTAAAATCTGTAAAGAAAACCATACAAAATGTGAATCACCATTTCAAAAAAGCTTTCATGATTTAGAGGAAAAACTTAAGCCCAAGTATGTGTGAGTCAACTATTTTTTCAAGGAAGTACTATTGATCCAGTTAATTCAGTCTAGATGTTTGAACACACCCTTAATGAGATGGCCAGTTCCTTTAAATTATGTTTACATTTACTTTTTTTTTTTTTCCTTTTTGTCTTTTTTCGTGACCGGCAATGGATCGCAACCCTCAGTGTCGCGCCCGTACCGGACCGGGAATGGCAACAGGATCGCAACCCTCGGCGTTGCGCCTGTACCTCACTCAGCCAGTGAGTGGCTGGTCTGTATGTGGGATCCAAACCCTCGGTGGGAGCGCTGCCGCGCTCCCAAGCGGCGCGCTGTAGCAGTGCGCCACCAGGCCGGCCCTACATTTACTTTAATACTAGATCTGTTATTTATAATATATCATGTAGATAATTACTACTAAAAAGTATGAAGTCTGCATTTCCATTGGTATTTGACTGAAGCTGCCAAACTATTACAATGGAGCTAAAACCAACATGATGATATCATCTGCAATGCTTTTCTGAAAATAACATTTCTATGGGTACAGCTGACATGCTAAAACACCCACAACAGAAAAATGTTTAAAATGGGTAACAACAGTAATAAATATCAGAAAATTTTTCTACTTTCTCCTATTTACATAATAGGAAGAAATATGAGAAATGACTTTCTCATAGTTTCTGATTCAGGCGATTATACTGATATTAACTTTTTGAGTATCTTTTAGTTATTAGATCATGAAAAGAAATTGGAACAAAACAAGAAGTAAATAAAACACATGTAAGTATATGTGCCAAGAATTCTATACCCAGCGAGGCTCTCCTTCAGAAATGATGGAGAAATAGTTTATTTCCCAGACAAACAAAAGTTGTGGGACCTCACCACCATGGGACCAGCCCTGCAAGAAATTCTCAAGGGAGTCATTCATCTGGAATCTGAATAATGGTGACCACTATCACAAATACACAAGAAAGAGCAAAACTTATAGGTAAAACAAAAAGGCCAGCAAAAAAGAGAAGGAAGCTAAATCATTCTGCCTTAAATTCCCAACTCACATTGAAGAAGAGAAATGAAAGGGGAAATGATGATCAAAAGACATTTAAACCATCTAAATAAGAAGCAATTAAATGACAGTAATTAAACAACACTTCTCAATAACTACTCTAAATGTGAATAGACTAAACTCCCCATTCAAAGACACAGACAAACTGCCTAGATTAAAAAGGTAGACCCAAGTATATGCTGTCTTCAGGAGACCCACCTCACCTGTAAAGACACTCATAGACAAAAGGTGAAGGGACGGAAAAAGATATACTATGCAAATGGAAACCAAAAATGAGCAGGAATAGCTATTCTTATATCTGACAAAATAGACTTTAAACCAGAAAACATTAAAAATGACAAAGAAGGCCACTATATAATGATAAAGGAAACTATCCAGCTAGAAGACATAACAATCATAAACATGTATGCACCCAATACAAGGGCA
The DNA here is from genome assembly GCF_000696425.1 of Galeopterus variegatus. Lineage (NCBI taxonomy): Eukaryota > Metazoa > Chordata > Mammalia > Dermoptera > Cynocephalidae > Galeopterus > Galeopterus variegatus. Next base: position 95,392 of record NW_007729855.1, read on the forward strand.
CCCAGACATATTAAGCAAACACTCTTAGACCAAAAGAAAGAGATAGGACTTAATACATTAATAGTGGGTGATCTAAACACTCCTCTCTCAGAATGGGACAGAACTTCCAGGCAACAAGTCAACAAAGAGACACAGGATTTAATCTACACCCTAGACCTACTGGACTTGGCAGATATATACAGAACATTCACCCAACAGCTAAAGAATACACTTTCTACTCATCAGCTCATGGTACATTCTCCAGGATACACCACATATTAGGTCACAAATCTAGTCTCAGCAAATTTTAAAAAATAAAAATAATTCCAACAATCTTTTCAGACCACAATGGACTAAAACTGGAAATAAACAATAAGCAAATCACTGGAAGCTATACAAATACCTGGAAAATAAATAATAGGCTCCTGAATGACCTATGGGTCCAAGAAGAAAATAAACAGGAAATCAAAAAATTTTTAGAATCTAATGAAAATAAAGATACATCATACCAAAACTTGTGGGATACTGCAAAAGCAGTACTAAGAGACAAATGTATTGCAGTATATGCTTATATCAAAAAAATGGCAAGACTCCAAATAAACGACCTAACACTATGCCTCAAACAACTTGAAAAACAACAATTCAAACCTAATGGTAGTAGATGAAAAGAAATAATTAAGGTCAGAGCAGAACTAAATGAAATAGAGACCCAAAAAAACAATAGAAAAGATCAACAAAACTAAAAGTTGGTTTTCGAGAAGATAAATAAAATAGACACACCATTATCTAGATTAACAAAAAAAAGGAGAAGACCCAAATATCAAAAATCAGAAATGAAAAGGGAGACACTACAACTGACACCACAGAAATAGAAAGAATCAGTAGAGACTATTATAAACAACTGTATAACAACAGATTTGAAAATCTGGAAGATATGGATAAGTTTTTAGATACATATAAATTACCAAGATTGAACCAAGAAGAAATAGAAAACCTGAACAGACCAATACAAGCAAGGAGATTGAAGTGGTACTTATCAATCTTCCAATGAAAAAAGTCTGGGTCCAGATAGCTTTACTGCTAATTCCATCAAACTTTTTTTTTTTTCCTTTTTGTCTTTTTTACTGACCGGTAACGGGATCGCAACCCT
>NW_007729855.1:96530-126930 GCF_000696425.1 Galeopterus variegatus
TGGAAAGATATTCCATGCTCTTGGATTGGAAGAATTAACATTGTGAAAATGTCTGTACTACACAAAGCAATCTGCAAATTCAATGTAATCCCCATCAAATACCAATGACATTCTTCACAGAAATGGAAAAAAAAAAAAAAAAACAATCTTACCTTTCACATGGAAAAACAAAAGATCCCGAATAGCCAAAGCAATCCTGAGCAAACAAACAAACAAACAAACAAACAACAAAGCTGGAGGCATAATTCTGCCTGACTTCAAACTATACTACAAAGCTCTTGTAACCAAAACAGCATGGTACTGGTATAAAAATAGACAGTCAGACCAGTGGAGTAGAATAGAGAACCCAGAAATCATCCATCAGGCTTATAGCCATCTGATATTGGACAAAGGCAACAAAAATCTACATTGGAGAAAGACTGTCTCTTCAACAAGTGGTGCTGGGAAAACTGGATATCCATATGCAGAAGAATGAAACTAGATATGCATCTCTCACCATACACTAAAATCTACTCAAAATGGATTAAAGAACTAGGTATAAGACCCAAAACTGTAAAATTACTAAGAGAAAATATAGGTGAAACAGTTTAGCAGTTAGGTCAGGGGACAGTCTTTATGAACATGAGCCTGAAAGCACAAGCAGCAAAAGAAAACATAAACAAATGGGACTATGTCAAACTAAAAAGTTTTTGCATTGCAAAAGAAACAGTCAATAGAGTGAATAGACAACCTACAGAGTGGGAGAAAATTTTTGCTTACTATGCATCCGACAAGGGACTAATATCCAGCATATACATAGAACCCAAGCAGTTATACAGTAAAAAATAAATGACCCAATTAAAGAATGGACAAAGGAGCTGAATAGACATTTTTCAAACGAAGACATACAAATAGGCAACAGATACATGAAAAAATTCTCAACATCACTAGTCATTAGGGAAATGTAAATTAAAACCACATTGCAATACCACCTCACTCCAGTTAGACTGGCTATGATCAAAAACAGTGAATAACAAATGTTGGCAAGGATGAGGAGAGAACGGAACACTACTGCACTGTTGGTGGGAATGTAAATTAGTACATATGATTCAGCAATCCCTCTTCTGGGTATATACCCAGAGGAATGGAAATCATCATGTCGAAGAGATACTTGCACTCCCATGTTTATTGCAGCTCTGTTTACAATAGCCAAGATATGGAACCAACCTAAATGTCCATCAACAGATGATTGGATAAGGAAACTGTGGTATATATACACTATGGAATACTACACTGACATAAAAAAGAATGAAATACTCCTATTTGCAACAACATGGATGAACCTTGAGAATCTTATGTTGAGTGAAACAAGCAAAGCACAGAGGGATAAATTCCACATGTGCTCACTCATATGTGGGAGCTAAGAGAGAAAGGAAGGCAGGAAAGAAAGACCACAGTAGTGCCGTGATCCAACAGAGGGAGGGAACATTCCTAGGGCTCCAAATTGGAGTTGAGGGGAGAGGGGGAAAAAGAGGCAGGTTGGGGAATAATTGGGAGGGGAAAAAGGGTACAAAAGTAGTTTCTGGTAATGGATATGGCCCCAGTATGAATCTGGCCCCCACATCATGGGCAGGAGGAGAGACAATCAGCTTTGTATCTCATCAATATTTGTAATAAATAACTCAATAAATCAATAAATAAATTTTTAAAATATCACACCAAGCAATTCCTTGGATGGGGCATAGGGGCAAGTTGACTGGAAAAGTAATAGGAGGGAACTTTCTGGGGGTGATGTTATTGTTCTATAACATGATGGGGAATGGGTTACACAGGTATATGCACTTGTCAAAGCTAAGTGAATACACGCTCAAGATATCTGCATTTTATTTTATATAATTTTTATTTCAAGAGAAAAATGCATAGATAAGTACTTAACACCAGTGAATAGCATATATGTTGAAGCATTTATGGGGAAGCATACTGAATTCTGTAGGTTCTTTGTTTTTCTCTAATAGTTTATTGAATTATGATTTCTGCACATTCAATGGTTTTTAGTATATTCACAGAGCTTTGCAACCATCATCACAATCAATTTAGGACATTTTAATCATCCCCAAAAGGAAGCTGATACCCATTAGTCACTCCCTATTTTCTTCCAACCACCCCCTCCCCAGCCCTAGGCAACCACTATTCTACTTTCTGTCTCTATAGATTTCTCTACTTTGTACATTTTAAGTTAAATTGTAAACTAAATTTTGTATATGGTGAGAGGTAGAGACGAACTTTATTCTTTTGCCTGCAGTTATCCAGATGTCCCAGCACCATTTGTTTGAGACTATTGTCTTTCCTCCATCGAACTGTCTTGGCAGCTGTTTTAGTCTGTTTTGTGTTGCTATAACAGAAATACCTGAGACTGGGTAATTTATAAGGAAAAGAGGTTTATTTAGCTTACGATTCTGGGACAGCTGCATCTGGCATGGGCCTCAGGCTGCTTCTACTCATGGTGGAAAGCAGCAGGTAGCCGGCGAGTAAGGAGCAGATCACATGGTGAGAGGAAGCAAGAGAGAGAGAAGCAAGAGAGAGAAGAAGGTGCCAGGGTCTTTTTAAGCAATGAGCTCTCACAGGTACTAATAGAGCAAGAACTCACTCATTAATGCCCCCTCCCCAGGGAGAGCATTAATCCATTTATGAGGGATCCGCCCCCATGACTCAATCAGTTTCCAACACTGCACTACTACTCTTTGCATGCTTCAAAACTCTGACAGCATGCTGGAAGCCATTCAGAAAAAGCATGGAGTAAAGTTTGGAGAGACTACACCTGACAAACTTTTCACTCTTTAGAGGTGGAATGTTTAGGGGTCTGTATATATGTACCAGTCATTCAAATAAATGACAACTACTATGAGGATCTGAAACCTAAGGATATTGAAGAAGTTATTGACGAGTTTAAGGCTGGCAAAACTCCAAAACCTGGGCCAAGGACAGTACACTTCTCTTGTAAGCCAGCTAGAGGTCTTACCTCACTGACTGAGCCACCCAAAGGACCTGGTGTGCAAGCAGGTCTTTAATTTATATTCAACTGCAAATATGTTACTGGAAACATAGAATATGAACCTCCAATCTAAAAAAATATTCAACAGAAAGGAAAGATTCTATATTTATAAAAATAAAGTGACAAGATATTTTAAAATGGTGAATCTGGGTGAAGGGTAAACAAGGGTTCATTGCACTTTCTTTGACTTCTTTGTAGGTTTGAAACTTTTTAAAAATAAAAAGTTGTGTGAAAACTACAAAGAAGATAAAAATAGAGTAACTAAAGCAAACCAAAAACTCATGGACAACATTCGCATAAAACTAGGTGAGACAAGGTGTCACAAATGGCAAAATATAAGAGTGAAGAAAACCAACAGCCCCCAAACCTTTGACAGAATGGCATTTATTATCTCCTTGTCTTTTTCTCTGTTCATCTAATCTCTTTCTCTCCCTTATTTAATTTTCTTCTAACTATGGTGGTAGCACTCATATCGTTATTCTGAGACCACTAAGTTTCTATTGTGGGATAAGACAAATGAGTACTTAAAAGATATTCTAATTCTATTATCCTTTTCGCCCTTGAGAACCACAATTCTTAGTATGGAAGAAACCAAATAGGATGAAATAGAGAGAAAGCCAAAAGTCTATATACAAGTATAGTCTTGCACTTAAATTCAAAGTATCAAGATAAACCAATGAAGTTTTATATTTATTAATTTATTTTTATATTTATACTTCCTAGCTCCGTCTTCTGAAAAGGCCTAGAAACAATGACCAAAGAAATAGCAATGAGTATCTTTTGCACCCAGGTTATGGTCTTGAAATACCATTTCATAATAAAAGAAACAAGGATTATATAGAGAATGCTGATTCCAAGTCTGAGGTGAGATAAACCCAAAACATGTTGTCACACCAGGTAGCAAGAAAGCTTTTTAAAGTCTATTAGGACTCAGGAGCCACCTTGTCAATACTCCTATTAGCCAAACATGGGAAATTTCTGCCTCAGTGACAAGAATATTTGAAAAGAATTGAAACCCATCAAATATGTTTAAGTCCACGAGTTCATAATGACATAGTAAAAAGAAAAGAATTAGTTACCTTTAGAGGATGGTAGAACCAATTCATTATAATGAAAACTGGTTAATAAAAAGAAAGCATCAAACATTTATCCTGCCTTCTCAATATGAACTGTATCACTTGGTAGCCAAATAATGGAGGGAAATATCTCTTTTTAATAGAATTCCAACTTACATTAGACAACTCAGCCTACTATAATGAAATATCATAGATTAGGATGCTGAAACAACAGAAGTTTATTCTCTCACAGTTCTGGAGGCTGGAAAGTCCAAGATCAAGGTTCTGGCAGGGTTTGGTTTCTGGTGAGGTCGCTCTTCCTGGCTTGCAGAAGCCTGTCATTTCACTGTGTCCTCACATGGAAGGGAGTTTATGTTTTTATAAGGACACTAATCCTATTGAATTAGGGCCCCACCCTTATGACCTCATTTAACCTTAATTACAGTAGTCCCCACTTATCCTCAGTTTTGCTCTTCACAGTTTCAGTTATTCATAGTCAACCATGGCCAGACGATATTAATGGAAAATTCCAGAAATAAACAATTCATAAATTTTATATCTCATGCCATTCTGAGTAGCATGATGAAATCTCACACCAACCTGCTGAGGACATGAATCATAACTTCGTCCAGTATTTCTGTGCTGTAGAAAGAAGCTACTTTACCTGCCTGTTAGCTTGATAGCTACCTCGGTTATCAGATCAACTGTCGAGCTATCACAGTATTTATGCTCAAGTAAACCTTATTTTACTTAATTGCTCTATTTTATTACTGTTGTCGTTAATCTCTTACAATGCCTAATTAATAATAAACTAAACTTTAGATATGTATGCAAAAGAAAAACATAGTATATATAGGGTATGGAACTATATGTGGTTTCAGGCATCCACTGTGGGTCTTGGGATATATCCCGCACAGATAAGGGGGGACTACTGTCCTGACTCCAAATACAGTTACATTGGGAATCAGGGATTCAATATATAAATTTTGAGGAGTCACGATTCTGTCCATAATACCAACCAATAAATGGAAAAAACATTATAAAAAATTAGAATATCACTACTTTTCAAACTGAATTAACTAATATAATCATTAAGTATCAACAGCTACTACTATCACAAAAGGAGAGAAAAGCCACACATTATCTTCTATTGCCAAACACCACCTGTAATCTTGCCAAAGAGATTAAAACTGGATCTCATCAAGCTTCTGGATACAGCTCCAAACTTGCAAGAAATAAAAATGGCAGAGAAAAGTGTATAACTACATCTTGAGTGTGCAGTCAGAAAAATCCAAATGATGAGAAGCTCTGCAAGACATATGCTCTGAATTCTTCAAAAGATAAATTGTAAAATGAGAGAGAGAGAGAGAGAGAGAGAGAGAGAGAGAGAGAGAGAGAGAGAGAGAGAGGGAGGAGAATTTAGAGAGATTTAAAAAGCATATCAAAGTTTTTAAGTGCACAAGACTAAAACAACATTGTCTAGGAATGCAAATTTGGGTGATAAAAGTAAAAAAGTCCTAAGAAAGTGACTGAGATGTGGCCCATGAAAGGAACTTTTGGGGTGGGTGACATAGTTCTTATTTCTTGACCTGGGTGGTAGTTACAAAGGTATTCACCTTATAATAATTCATTAAACCATATTTTTGTGTGTGTGACTTTTCTAAACCTGTTTTTATATTTAAATGAAAAAAATATTTTTAATTTCAGGCAAGGAACTACAACAATAATTACCTTTTAGTACAACTAATCTGAAAAGAGAGTAACATGAACTCCAATCCCACCATCGGAACTAAAATATTGACTTTGATCTCAGCAGATTGCTACCAACTACCCTGGCTCTTGTACACAACTCACCTATGACAATCTCAACCATGCTGACTATCCATTTCCCTGGGCTACCAAACTACCTACTACTGAGACCCATCCCATATTCTGGCTCTAGTCTATACTGTCTGGGGTCCTGTCCATGTTCATCGCATATCTGGCTGGTGGGGCGGGGGGCGGGGGAGGAAGGTAATATTACAATTTGCCACACCATAGAAGCCCACTTCCTTCTCCCTTGGTTTCCTACCTTTCAAATAATCAAAAGAAAATTTAAAAACGTGAAGAACACAACAAGACTTTGATGATTGCCTAAAGGGAAAAAAGAGAAGATAAGTGTAATGCTTTCCATAAATTTTTGAATTACCATATTCCCAAATTACAAAAAGCACTAAGACATGAAATGTCCCCCACAAATTATAGTAATACGTACCTGAAAGATCATTTACACAACTATGTCATGGCTAAAGGTAACATTCTCATGCTACCTCACTTCTATTACAATCACTATCAGATGGCTTTCTAGTTAGAACCATTTTTTTCTATTAAAAAAAACTATTTATAGACACAATAATTACAGTGTATCTAACAAGCAGAGATAATAAAATCACGAGGAAATATAGCTATTCAGCAGGCGGTTGCCTGGGTTCACTCACAAACTAAGTGACTAGCCTTGTACTGCAAAGGTACATTATTCAATTCGGTACCTTGACAAAACAGCAAAAAGGGGGTTGTACAAGCAATGTACCTTTAGTTCACAACCTACACGAGTGGTAAGGTATAATTTTGAAATAAGTGACATCCATTCCAGATGAAATAAATGATCCATATGTGGTTTAAGGAGAGGGGATGGTTTGAAAAAGGAAAAATATTATGGATTAGGAAATAATGGGAACATGTCAGCCTTATATACTAGATAGTAGTGGTTCTCAAACTTTCCTGTGCTGTGAATCATCTGTGAAGCTTATTAAAAATAGTGATTCCAAGATCAAACCTTCATAAATTCATAAATTCCGGAGTGGGGCTCAGGAATCTTTATTCTACTAAACAAGCACCTCAAGTGTTACAACTGTGGGTAGCCTTCTGAGCTAGAGAAATAGGGCAAATAAGAAGATATTACTCCTCTCCTTTATTCCTTCCTCATCTTTTTATGGCCTCATTATTTGTCCTTAGTGTCATTTAATCCTAGGCTGATCTATGAATAGTGTATTTTAGGTACAGATACTGATAGAAGCACTCCAAAATTACCCAAATTTGGGAGTTAGTAAAACTTCCTCAACCTATGCCCAATACCCTTCTGGACTTTTCCAGTCTCTCTCTCCACCTCCCAACATCTTCTCATTCTTCCTAGGTCCTCTAGTTCCATTCCTCCTGCTCTACTCATCCCTCACTAGTTGTTCTGAAACTCCCTAAATAAACTTAAACTTCTAATAATTATATCTTTCTCTCCACAATTTTATCAGAAGGGAGAATTAATACTAGATCTCTGTCTATATAATGCACCTAAAAAAAATCCTCTCTTTTTTTTTTTTGTTCTCTCAATGTTACCTCTAAAACCTAGCTGTCATATACATTTCTACAAAGCGAAACAAGAAGTTAGAGTTTAGGCAACATTCCTAAGCTGTCACCTATTTAATAATTTAAAAGTCACCTGATGAAGTATCCACGCATGTTCTTCCAATATTTCTTGAGATTCTGAGCAACAGAGATTATTTCATTGTCCTAAAAAACTGAAGCAATCACAATGGATTACATGTTTTAAAACTTTTACTTTATCTTATCATTGGCTACATTAACCAGATTTGGCTGCAAATTCTTCAAATTCTTCTCATCTCCCTCTCTGAAACAACTTTAAAAATTCAAGCCAAATTCTTCCAGTGTCACCTGACATTGAGTAGCCTTCCATGCACTAAATAAAAGGGAACCAACCAAAAAATGCATTTTGCTGTGAAGATTTTCATTTCCTTAAGACTGGAAGAAAAAAAAATCTTGGAACTATTCCCAAAAAGCACAAGTGCCCCATTAATCTCTCGGTAATTCTCATGGCAGCCTGAAAGACTGCATCTCCTCAGACATCATTTAATGTTCTGCTCTTGGGTGGGTGAGGGGAGAATAATCTCAAATATGAACATTGCTATAATTTTAATTACCATATAGTATTTTAGTAATTTCCCAACATGCCTGTAATAGTTCATGAAATCTCTACTTTTTTTAATTCCCAAGAATGAAAGCAGCTCGGTTTTTCCTGTCTAAAGCAACACTCTCAATCTGAAAAAAAAGAAATACTGAAAACTATGAAAGAAAGTAAAAAATACCCAAACTCCCAACACCCAAAGTCAGACTTTGTTAATGCATTGATGTATCTAATTCCAGAGTCTGCTGCTCTGTCTGCATCTCTCAGTGTGTATATGTGTGTGTGTATATATATGTTTTTATACATACATATATTAGTATGTACATAATGTATATAACATGCTGTATTATACATCATACACACAAATGTATGTTTTAGATAAATGAGTATCATAATTTAATTATGTTTTGCTGTTCACTAATAAGAAATAAATGAGGGAAATATATTAAGCAATCACTATATCCAAATGCAGGGGAGTAGTTACATATCTTACAGTATATCTATTCAAATGAATATTATGCAAGTGTAAAAAATTGTATTTTTAAAAAAATATTTAATGAAATAGAAAAGTGCTTATGACATAATGTTAATTAAATAAGCATAATCTAAAACTGTATTATTGCACACACACAAAAGTCTAGGCCAAGACACCTTCACTAGTTAATTCATTCAAACATTTAGGAAAAAAAATAACACTAATACTACAAAAACACTTTAAGAAAATGCAGGAAAAGGAAACACATCCAAACTCATTTAGGAGACCCATATCACCTAGACATAAAAAGCGCATAGGTGAATTAAAATAAATTATAATCACAGACAAATATATCTCAAGAACACAGATACAAAAATACTTTATAGAATAATATCAAATCAAATATAGCAATATATAAAAAGGATATTAAATTTTGCTCAAATAGGGTTTAATCCCCAAAATGAAGATTAACTTAACAATCAAAAATAAATAAATACAATCTTACACATTAACAAATTAAAGGAGTAAAATTATATGAGCATTGGACAAAATTGAACATCCATTCATGATAAAAATTGTCACCAAACTAAAAATAGGAGACTGTCTCAACCTGATGATATATATGTAAAAAACGTACATATAACACTGTAATTAAGAGTAAAATATTGTAAAATTTTCTCTCTATGATTGGAAACAGAAATAAATATCTTCTCTCATCAGTCTTATTCAACATTGTGCCATTGGGCTTAGCCACTGTAATAAGACAAGGGAGAAATGGCAAAATGATTGGAAAGGGAAAACTAAAATGTTTTCTATTTGAAGAAGATATAATAGTTAAATTCAGAAAATTCCAAGTTACTTTTGAAACAGCTATAAAATCCAAATAAGTAAATTTTTTAATATCACAGTAAAAAAGTGATTATACAAAAATCAAATTAATAAATCATTTAATCATTAAGGAATGAAAAATTTTTAAATAATACCATCAACGATGGCATCCAAAGTCATAAATTACTCACAGATAAAGCTAGTGAAATATGTGCAAGACCTATTCAATGTAAAAGATAAAACATTACTGAGAAAAATAAAAAGGAATGGAATGGAAATATTTAGATATTAAATAAATGGGAATATATTCTAGGTTCATGTATTGGAATCTAAATATACCTCTCAATTTTCCCAAAATTTAGTAATAGATTCCATACAACTCCTGTCAAAATCCTAGGAGATTTTGTTATGGAAACTGACAAGATGATTCTAAAGTTTATTGGGAGATGCAAAGGACATAAACTATCCAAAATAATAACGATTCAAAATAATATTTGAAAAGAAGTAGAAAGTCGTAATACTTACTCTACCTGATTTTAAGACTCACTATAAAGCTATAGCAATCAAGACAGTATGGTATTACTGAATGAATAGATGAATAGAACAAAATGGAGAATCTATAATTAGACCCACACAAATAAAGTCAAATGATTTTCAAAAATGGTACCAGAAAAATTCTGATAAATTTTGGTGAAACAACAGGATATCCATATTTTAAAACAGAAATGTAGGGCTTCTGGTCAAGATGGTGGAACGGACGGTTCCCAGCATCACTCTCTCACACAAATCAACCAATTTAAAACTATTAAAAAGCAATGACAGCCCAGTTGCGGCTGCTAGAGCTCAGGGGAAGAGGAGGAGAGACCTATGGAGTTCATGAAGGTGGGAGAAGCCACAGTGAGAGAAAGAAAGGACCACTCCCACCATTTCGAGCCCAGGCTGCTTCAAGGCTGGAGCTGGTGAGCACACAGAAGAAGAGCTAGCAAAAGCCGCAGCTGTGCCCTTCCTATGAAGTTGCTTGGAGACGGCAGGTGAGAAGAGGGCCTTGGTGGCCCCTAGGCCAGCAAGACCACTAACAAGGTTCCCATGGACCCACATAGGAGCAAAGAGCCACAGACAACAGAAAAAAGAAGACACTCAGAGGCCCGTGAGTTATCACAAAGGACCAGTGCATGACCTGTCCCATGGAAAGTGTTTGGGGTGAGGGCAGTGGGGGAGGCGGCTGCCCTGGGGGAACACTGGGGCACAGCATGGCTGATCTGCCCCTCAATCAGTGCAGGACCACTCACTGGAGACTAGTCAGGAATATAGAACTGTAGGGGTTGCAGTTTGCTGAAAAGACTCACACCCAACCCAGAGTTTCCACATGACCCAGGTGTACCAGACCTCATGAGGCCTGGAACTACATACAGGGTCAACCATTAAAATCTGAGCTGCACAAAAAGCCTTCCCAGGGAATCAGCAGCAATGAAGCAATTTTGCTTAAATCAACTACAGGACTCAAGTTCTTGGTACCCACAGAAAGTTCCTCCATTTTAGAAGTAAGCAAAGGACAACAAATTAGTTCCAGTGCAGAGTTTAAGCGGTGGGAACAGCAAATAATCCAACACAGAACTGAAAGTAAAAACAAAATAATCACAGATCAGAGACAAAGTTCTGATATTAACTACTAAAGGTCTAATGCCACCAAAGAACACCTATAAAACCTAAAAGGACCGGAAGCCCCCTGGGCTCCCAACTAGGGAGGGGGAGGGCCAAAGGCCTCAGCCACAGCCCCCTACATCTGCAACCAGCCCAGTGATGACCACCGAGCCTCCACTGGTAGTGCCCCAGGCTCCCAAGCTGGAGTAGTGGGGGACCCAGGGCCTCAGCCACGCCCCCCCCCCCGACATCCACAACCAGCCCAGTGATGACCACTGAGTTTCCACTGGTAGCAGCCCAGGATCCCAAGCCAGGGTGGTGGGGGGCCAAGGGCCTCAGCCACACCTCCCTGACATCCACAGCCAGCCCAGTGATGACCACCAAGCTGCCATAGGAAGCAGCCCAGGCTCCTGATCCAGGGCAGTAGGGGGGCTGAGAGCCTTAGCCATGCCCCACAGACATCCACCACCAGCCCATTTATATGAAATGTCCAGAATAGGTAAATCTAAAAGACAGAGAGTAGATTATGGTTGCTTAGATTGGGGGATTAGGAGAGACTAGGGAGTTATTGTTAATGGGTATGGGGTTTCTTTATGGGGTGATAATAATGTTAAAAATTAGATGGTGGATATAATTGTAGAACTCCATGACTATGCTCAAAATGTTGACTTGTACATTTTAAATGGGTTAATTACAATTCAATAAAAATTTCTTTTAAGAAAAGAAAGTCAACATCAAAAAAATAAAGTTGTAGTAGTGATATTAATTTTTGACACCATCGTCTCCAGAATAAGAAACATCTGAGATAAAGAAACATCTGGAACAAAATATAACAATAAAAGGATCAATTATTCAAGATGTCATAATACTTGAATGTGCATGCAACTAACAGTGCTTCAAACTGTTAGAAATGAAAGGAAATACGAGCACAGAAAAACCTGTTAGAAATGAAAGGAAATACAAGCAAATGCACAACTATATTTTGTGATTTCATCAATCTTCTCTTAGTAATTGGTAGAACAAACAGGAAGAAATCAGTAAGGAAATTATAACATGAACAATACTATCAACCAACCTGACATTTATACAATATTCCATTCAACAACAGTAGGATACACTTTCTTCTCAATCATATATGACACATTAGCCAAGATAGAACATATTCTGCAACATTAAAAACCATATAAATATATATATATATATATATATTTTAAATAGGAACCGTACAAAGTATATTATCTGACACTAACAGAATTAAAATAGAAATCAAAAAGAGAAACACATTGGGAAAATCCCCAAATGTTTGGAAAATAAAACAAAATACTTCTAAATAATATATGGATCAAAGTAGAATTCTGAATTATTTTTTTTAATTAATGAAAACAAAAACAAAAACATGACATGTCAAAAATGGGTGGTGGATAGCTAAAATGTTATTAGAGGGAAATTTATAGCATTAAATGCATATATTAGAAAAGAAGAGTCTCAGATCAATAATCTAAAGTTACATTTTAAGAAATTAGAGAAAGAAAAGCAAAATAAAACCAAAGAAAGTGGAAAGATTAGAGCAAAAATCAATGAAACTGAAAACAGAAAAAAACAAGAGAAAAATCAATATTTAAAAACATCAACATAATTGATAAAAGTCTAGTCAGGCTAAAAAATTATCAGTATCAAAAATGAAAGAGACAATACTACTACTAATCAAAGAAACCTTAAAAATGATAAGGGAACACGATGAACAATTCTCATAAATTTGACAGCTTAAAATCTATGAATTTCAAAACTCATCCCAAATGAAACAGATAACTTGAATCATCCTATAGCTATTTTTTAAAAATAGAACTCATTGTTTAAAACCTTCTGGAAAAAAATCGCTGTGCAAGTTAGCTTCATTGGCAAATCCTAACAAATATTTGAAGGACAAATAACACCAATCTTATATAAATTCTTCTGGAAAATAAAAGAAGAGGAAACACTTCCCAACTCATTTTATGAGCCCACCAAAGCCAGATCAAGAAAACTACAACTCAAAATCCCTAATAAACACAGACGCAAGAATTCTCAATAAAATATTAGAAAATTGAAACCAGCAGTATACATAAACAAAAATACACCACGACAAAATGGGGTATGTCCCAGGAATGCATGGCTAGCTAAATGTTTGAAAATCAAGCAATGTAATCTTTCATATGAACAGCCTGAAGAATAAACTTTATATAGTAAAAGCACCATTTAACATTATATTTTAAGGTGTTTCAGGCACAGTTTTGGCCCATTCCTGGCAAAATACTAATATACAGAACCATTAAAAGCGAAAATTAACTAAAATGTCAAAAAATATTTAAAAGATACCTTTCTCTACATCATTTATTTTTAGTTTTGAGCTATAAGGTTAGCCCTATAAATGCTGATTAATTCCCCCATGTAATTGGGGAGCTCCCTTAAATGAAATATGGTACTACATTTGATGGCAACGTAGATCCAAGGATTATGTCCCTGTAATCCCTGTGTAAGAGAAAAAGCTACATTATCCACACTTATTCTTTTTTTAGAAAAACAGAATTGAAGTTAAACAACAGTACATCAATTGCCTTATGATTTCTACTAACAATATGATTCACCAACATGAGGTATTTAAATAAAAACCACTATAGAAAAGTACTACACAAAGAAGCATCGTAGTCACTAAATTTGACTTAATTAAAAATAAAGCTTAATTAAGAAAGCTTAAATTAAGAAAAAATTAACTCACCTATAGGCTGTCCTAGTACACTTCCTAAATGCTCACTACTCACTTAAGTTAGCAGCTTATGAAGTAAAATTATTATTTTTCTCTGTGATATCATTCATTTTCCCTTTCAACTCATTCTATTCAAATTGCTTCATATGCATAAAACATACTTAGTTGATAAAACTGAGGATCTTTCCCCCAGTATTCTCTCCTTTCTAATGAATAAGATCTCTAAAATGAATGCACAATTCCAGACTCATTTATTGAACCCCCCTCTACACTTCCTTATAAATATATCCTTTTTAAAACTCATTGGCCTTTTACTAAATCTCTATAGCTACTAGGGGCCTATAGTTAAATCAGTATTAAATTAAATAATCAAATTTAAAAATACACAATATTTTCCTTATAAAGATAAAAACAATATTAAACTGCACTTAACATAATATTTAGCAAATAAAAATACCCAGCAAAAGGTACAAGTAAGAAAATCAGGCTTTGAGAACTGGGTTATCTGCTTGGAAAAAAGAAACATAGCAGAACCAGGTACTATTTGGGAAAGGACTATTCTGGGTAGAAAATCTAAATAATGGAGTAGCATACCAAGCTCATGGATTGGAACACTCAACAGTTCTCCCAAATTAGATGATCTGTAGGTTTAGTTCAACTCCTATCAAAATTCCAGCAAGGATTTTATAGACAAAGGTGAGATAATTTTAAAATTTATATAAAAAGGCACAGGACAAGGGGCCGGCCCGTGGCTCGCTTGGGAGAGTGCGGTACAGATAACACCAAGGCTGCAGGTTCGGATCCTATATAGGGTTGGCTGGTTAGCTCATTGGCTGAGCGTGGTGCTGACAACACCAGGTCAAGGGTTAAGATCCCCTTACCGGTCATCTTTTAAAAAAAAAAAGGCATAGGACCTAGAATACCTAAAACTATGTTGAGAAAGAAGAATAAAGTAGGCAGAATCAATCTACTTCATATTAAGACTTACTATATAGCTACAATAATCAAGACTGTACTATTGGTAGAAGGATAGACATATAGATCAATGGAACAATATAGAGAACCCTTAAATAAACTCAAACAAATAAACCCAAGTGACTTTTTTTTACAAAGTTACAAAAGCATTTAATGGAGAAAGGACAGGTTTTCAACAAATGGTGCTGGAGTAATTGGACATCCGTAAGCAAAAATATAAACTTTGACCTAAACCTTATCCATACATAAAAATTAATCCAAAAGAGATCACAGACTTAAATGTAAAAAAATAAAACTGTAAAACTTTTAGAAAAATAAAGAAGAAAATTTTTATTATTGAGGGCTAGTTGAAGAGTTCTTAGATTTTAACACCAAAGCAAAATACATAAAATGAAATATTGATAAATTGGACTTCATCAAATTTACCATCTTTTGTTGTGCAAAAGATCTGTTTAGAGGATGAAAAGACAAGTTACAAACTGGGAGAAAATGTCTGCAAACCACATATCTGGCAAAGTACTAGTATCTAGAATATATAAAGAACTCTCAAAACTGAACAGTAAAAAGGAGAAGCCCCAGGCAGCCCTCCCCCAACATGAACAGAGACAAGAGAGCATCCTGCAAGTGGAGACTCAGGAAGAAGCCCTGGGCAGCCTTCCCTTGCCCAAACAGAAGGCAGAGGAGCATCATGTGATTGGGCACCCAGACAAGAGAGTGTTTTGTGACTGGGGACCCAGGTGGAAACCCTGGGCAGCCTCCCCCTACCTAAACAGAAGGCAAGAGTGTACCATAAGCACTGCTTTTACACAGGTGGTTGCCAATAGCCACCAACACAGCTACTGCAACCCCAAGGATGGCTCACCATCACAGTAGGTAGCAGCCAGGACCCCTGTGCAGGCAGCCCACCACACACTCTACTCCACTGATACCAGGAGAGTCACCAGCAGAGCCTGCAAATAAAGAAGGAAGTCTTTCTCCTCAAAGCATACTCCAGAGTAATAGAAGAAACAAGTAAGTACCCTATCAGATGGCCAGACATCAAAATCGAGATACTAGAAATATGAATATACAAGAAAATATGACACCACCAAAGGAATAATGTAATTCTTAACTACTAGACCTCATAGAGTAGGAAACTTGAAATTACTGAAAAGGAATTCTGAGCAACAATCTAAGAAAACTCAAAGAGATAAGAGAGTACAAAGAGAAACATAGACCTTCAGATCCAAGAGGCTCAAAGATCCCCAAACAGATTCAACCCAAAAAGGTCCTCTCCAAGACACATTACAGGCAAACTGGCAAAGTTAAAAGACAAAGAGAGAATCTTAAAAGAAGCAAGAAAAAAGCATCAAGTCAACTATAACAGAGCCCCTATCAGACTAACAGTGGATTTCCCAACAGAAACTCTATAGGTCAGAAGAAAAATGGGATGATATGTTCAAAATACTCAAATAAAAAAAACTTCTAGCCAAGAATACTCTACTCAGCAAGGCTATCCTTCAGAAATGAGGGGAAAATAGTGTATTTTTCAGACAGACAACAACTGTGGGAGTTCACCGCCATACCACCAGCCCTAAAAGAAATCCTCAAGTAAGTCCTGCATCTGGGCTCCAAAAAACAATAATTACCATCACGAATAAACAAGAAAGAACAAAACCCACTGGTAAAACGAAAATGAAAACAAAAAACAGAAAGAAACTATATCTTACCACCTCAAAAAACCAACAAACATCGAAGATTAATAATAAAAGAAGAAACAATAGATACTTAAAACATACAAACAAAAAGCAATAAAATGGCAGGAATAAGACAATACGTGTCAATAACAACTCTAAATGTGAATGGATTAAACTCCCCAATCAAAAGATGGACTGACTGTATTAAAAAGCTAGACCCAACTATTTGCTGCTTCAAGAGACTCACCATACCTGTAAAAACACACACAAAGTAAAAGTGAAAAGATGAAAAAAGATATATCACAAAAATGGAAACCAAAAACAAGCAGGAGTAGCTATTCTTATATCCGATAAAATAGACTTTAAATCAAAAACCATAAAAAGAAACAAAGAAGGCCACTATATAATGATAAAGGGAACTATGCAGCAAGAAGGCATAACAATCATAAATGTGTATGCACCCACCACCAGGCACCGAGATATATAAAACAAACACTATTAGACCAAAAAAAAAAAAAAAAAAAAAAAAAAAAAAGTTATTTAAAAAAATTACCCAAAAATTTAAAAAAAAAACAAAATAACTAAAAAATCTCCAAAGAAAAAAAAAAAAAGAAAAAAAAAAGAAAAAAAAAAGAAAAAAAAAAGAAAAAAAAAAGAAAAAAAAAAGAAAAAAAAAAGAAAAAAAAAAGAAAAAAAAAAGAAAAAAAAAAGAAAAAAAAAAGAAAAAAAAAAGAAAAAAAAAAGAAAAAAAAAAGAAAAAAAAAAGAAAAAAAAAAGAAAAAAAAAAGAAAAAAAAAAGAAAAAAAAAAGAAAAAAAAAAGAAAAAAAAAAGAAAAAAAAAAGAAAAAAAAAAGAAAAAAAAAAGAAAAAAAAAAGAAAAAAAAAAGAAAAAAAAAAGAAAAAAAAAAGAAAAAAAAAAAAAAACCCTATTAGACCAAAAAAAAAAAAAAAAAAGAAAAAAAAAAGAAAAAGAAAAAAAGAAAGAAAGAAATAGACCCCAATATGATAATAATGGAAGACTTGAACACACCTCTCTCAGCATCGGACAAATCATCCAGGCAACAAATCAATGGAGAAGCACAGGATTTAAACTACAACTTAGACCAGTAGACCAACTGGACCTGGCAGATATCTACAGAACATTTTATCCAACAGCTACAGAATACACATTCTTCTCATCAGCACACAGAACATTCTCGAGGATAGACCACACATTAGGTCACAAATCAAGCCCCAGCAAGTTTTAAAAAATGGAAATCATTTCAAGTATCCTTTTAGACCATAACAGATTAAAACTACAAATCAATAACAAGTGAAACTCTGGAAACTATGCAAACACATGGAAATTAAACAACTGGGTCTTGAATGACCTATGGGTCCGAGAAGAAATTAAAGAGCAAATCAAAAAATTTCTTGAAACTAACGAAAATAAAGACACATCATATCAAATCCTGTGGGATACTGCCAAAGCAATTCTAAGAGGCAAGTTTATCGCAGTGAATTCTTACATAAAAATAACAGAAAAACTTCAAAGAAATGACCTAATGCTACACCTCAAAGAACTAGGAAAACAACAACAATCCAATCCTAAAAGTGGTAGACAAAAAGAAATAATTAAGATCACAGCAGAACTAAATGAAATAGAGACCCCAAAAATGATACAAAAGATAAATGAATCAAAAAGTTGGTTTCTTGAGAAGATAAATAAAATAGACAAACCATTAGCTAGGTTAACAAAGAAAGAACAGAGAAGACCCAAATAACATAAATCAGAAATGAAAAAGGAGACATTACAACTGATGCCACAGAAATACAAACAATGATTACAGACTATTATAAACAACTACATGCCAACAAATATGAAAACCTCGAGGAAATGGATAAATTTCTGGACACATACAAACTACCAAGACTGATCCAATAAGAAATAGAAACCTTGAACAGACCAATAACAAGCAATGAGATTGAAGCGGTAAAAAGCAGTCTCCCAACAAAGAAAATTCCAGGACTGGATGATTTTACTGCTGAATTTTACCAAACCTTTAAAGAGGAATTAATGCCAATTCTCAAACTATTCCAAAATTTGGAACAGAGGCCACTCTCCCGAACTCATTTTATGAGCCCAGCATCACCCTGATACCGAAACCAGACAAAGACATGACAAAAAAGAAAACTACAGATCAATATCTCTGATGATCAGAGACGCAAAAATCTTCAACAAAACTTGGGCAGTATTAGAATAAGACTTTACATAAAAAAGAAAATAAAATGCTATGTCAAAATGTTTTTAAAATGCAACCTCAGAACCCCAATATAAATGTGATTCAATTCAATTCAAGAAACATTCTATAACTATGGGATATGTGCAAAGTTCTAAGCAAGTGCTATCAGGGAATACAAACTGTATCCTCTAGAAGTTCACAATCTAGTGAGAAAGGCAGACACATAAATAACTAATGATGATACATGGCAGACTTTGATAAGTGCTACAGTAGAGATGCTTTTCAGTGCCAAAGACAAAGCTCCAAGACCAATCTGTTGTATGATGCAAAGGAGATCGGAGCCATTTATGAATTACTCAACACATTTAAATATACACCGAATTTCTAACCTTATTGTAATGGGGCTTGTGTATTAAAAAAGAAAATTGCAAACATATTTCAAATGTAAACATATCATAATTTTAAATATTTCTGTGCAAATTCTAACATATTGGTAAGTTTCTACATAAAGAATAATTCTATTATTCTTGGAATATATAAAAACATTTTTATAAAGTACAGTGTATATTGAGAAATAAAAATATTGAGTTAAATTTTGAGTAACTTAAATCATTTTAAATTATTAAGAAATGGTTCATTTGTTTGTCAGCTATGATGTGTTCATTGTAAAATAAGCGAATTATAAAAATCAAGTGAATTTTAAAATCACATAAAATGCTCCTGGCTTACAGTGCATTTGACCTAAATGTGCTCTTTGGAATCACCCTTCTTCTTTTCTGTAAAAGAACATGCCCACGGGTATAAGTTAAGGAGAAAAGACACTGTTCCTATCAATCGACTAGCAACCCAGCCATCATAAAAAGGAAATTATTTTTATAAATATCACAAGGTCTTAAATATATGAAAAGATGCTCAACCTTACTCAGAACATAAATGCAAGTTAAAAACTTGAGATAGCATTTTTCTTATTTTTAATTTTTATTTTTTATTATTAGCATATTCGTTATTACAAGTCTTAATTTTTCTTTATGCCCTTTACCTGACCTATCACTCCCCAACCTCCTTCCCTTCCTCCCCCCAATCAAGATAGCACTTTTCACCTATCATATTAGCAAAGATATCATGTTGAATAGCACAATGTGTTGGTGAGGGTTGGGGAAACAAACATTTTTATACATTCCTAGTAAAAGTGTAAATTGGTGAAACCTCTATAGAGGACATCCTGGCAACATCTATCAAAATGACAATACATACCATCCAATCCAACAGTTTAATTTCTAGAAAATCACTGCACAGACAGCACACATTTGAAATGACCTATTACAATATTATTCATTGCAGAAATGCAATAGCAAAAGACAGAAAGCAAACTAAATATCCCTCAGTAGGAGACTGGTTAAATAAATTATGTCATATTCAAACAATCAAATAATATGTAGCCATAGCTCTTCAGGTACTAATGTGAAATGCTCTGAAGTACAGAAAAATGTGTAAAAACAAGGGGAAGAAAAGAATGTGTGCATATGTTTGTGAGTGCCCATGCTTGTGTATGCATGACATATTTCTAGAAGTAAAAATAAGAAATGTTAACACTGGTTGCCTGCAGGAAGGAGAACTGTGTGGATGGACACAAAGGGTGGGAAACTTTAATTGTATACTCTCTTATAACTTTCAAACTTCGAACCACATGAATGTATTAACTAATCATAAATAAATGTAAGGGGGGAAAAAGAAAGAAAAAGAAAAACAATCTAAAGCTCTAAAATAGCGCAGTTCATCTTCCAGAGGAAATTATTATAGCTAATTTCCCCTGTCTAAAAAACACCTTGGGACAGGGTAGGAACCAAAGGTACCATTTTATTTCACTCACAAAATCAAGAGTTAATCAGGCTGATACTTGTTTCATGGTATTATGGTAAACTTTCCCCACTGAAGTTTCCTGATCAGCTATTAGAGAGCTTTACCTTTATCAGATCCTTCACCTCAAAAAGACCATATTTGGTCAGAGAAACTACATTCTGGAATAAATATATCAACATTTTCAACGTATGGGTAGTGGAACTATATTATCACATTATGAGGGTCATTACTTTTGAATTGGTGTAAGTGGAATAAACAGCCTCATTTGATTTACATATTTTTTCTTTCAAAACTAATCAGTTTATCTCTCTCTCTCTCTCTCTCTCTCTCTCTCTCTCTCTCACACACACACACACACACACACACACACACACAGAGTTTATTTCCCTGGTAAAACTCTTTTGTTTTTTAAAATTCAATTCAGATAATTATTTCTTTCAATGACTTATGCACAATTCTACTATTGCAGTAATCACAATATGTTATAATTTGTCTCTCAACAGAACTGTGAGTTCTTTGAGGGTAAGGAGATTATCCACTACTCAGCCTGGCACATGTATTGCAATGCAAAAGTTTGAGGAATGTCTCACAAACTTACTCCCTCAAACATTTTCTATGTAATCTTCATTTGCTTTATTCTGATACACTTACACTTAAATCAGAAAAAAAACAACACTGTTATCATGTTCTTCATTTTCTTGTTTTGAAAATTTTGAAAATTGTATTTTAACTCTGGACATTCTATCTGAACATTTGCACATAATACTAATATATAGAGACCAAATATATGAAAGTGAAAATATTTTTCAAGGTGTCCTCTGAAGTCACAATTAAGATATTTTCTTATGCATAGTAAATTGGGTTGAATAGTATCCCCCCAAAATTCATGTCCCCCTGTACTCTCAGAATGTGACCTTAATTGGAAGTAAGGTCTCAAAGATGTAATCAAAGATGAGATCCTATTGGATCTGAGTGGGCCCTAATCCAATGACTGGTGACCTTATAAGAGGGAAATTCGGACACAAAAAAACACATAGAGGAAGAATACCATGTGACCACAGAGGCAGAAATTGGAATCTATAAACCAAGGAATGCAAGGATTGTTGGCAACCACCAGAAGCTAGGAAGAGGAAAGAAAGGGCCCTCTCCTAGAGCCTTCAGAAAGAGAATAGCCTTGCCAATATCTTTATTTCAGACCTCTAACCTCCAAAACTGTGTGAGACAATAAATTTCTGTTATTTTAAGCCTCCACCTCGTACCTTTTTAGGGCAGCCCTAAGAAACTAATACACATAGAAAATTAAATGTTCAATGCCAAGTAAAATAAAATAGTTAAGTAATGTTATTTGCATTACCTACTTTCTGAAAACATCCTAATATCTTCCATCCCAGTTGTGATGCGATAATTACCCAAATGAAGCCCTGTTAGCCAGTTTAGTCTCACAAATCCCAAGTAAATCAAGCATTTTCCTGGATCCAGGTTCTATTTCAGCTACTCAGTTTTTCTCGCAAATTTCCTCAAACACCTAACCCTTCCATTTGGCCACTCTATGTCTTAGCCAGTCTCCAAGGATGAATTATGATTCCACCTACACCATGGAAGCCTTCTTCAACAAATAGAGGACACAGTGATTTCTCCTTTCAATGATTATCCAAAGTACTTCTTGAGAAGAAATTCTCAGACGTTTTTAGTCCAATCCTAAAGTCAACCTCCAAATCAGTAACTACATGCAGACATAACAATTCATTTTACAAAACGTCGTATCATTTTCTTTTGAGACTATAAGTTGTGATGACTATTGGTGAATAATATTGTGCTGATCTATATAACTATGTGCAATTTTAAGCTAAAGATTATGTTGCACAACAATGTGAATATACTTAACACTACTGAACTGAGCACTTAAAAATGGTTAAGATGGTAAAATTATGTTATGTGTTTTTTGCCACAATTAAATTTTTTTAAAAAAATTAAGAATAAACAAAACATGCTGCTTTCTCACTTAAGTCTCAGAGAACACCAATAAGTTGGATAGTATCTTTGAAGCACTGCTGAATGACCTTAATTAGGACCTCAATTAGAAATTTTTGTGAAAATCAAAAAGGGAAAAAATCTCATATGTTCTTAGGATCCATATTTTCATTCGTTTCCAAGTGACTTGAAACATCAAGGGGCAAACAACATTACTGCTCATTACATTTCAAGTATGTACAGCCAAAATTTAGCTATGAATAAAGCAAACTAGTACTAAAATAATGTATCTTCATTTTATTGCCTTGATGATGTTTTTCAAAAGGACAAAGTTACTGAAAATTAAATTTTTCAAAAATCAAATTTCATTAAGTATGTCTGCAAAGAGAATTTGGAAGATAACTTCTATGCCTTAGCATTGAAAATCCCATTCAGAAACATGTGAGAAATCCTCTTCTCACTAATATTCACATTTTTCCAGAAGATCCCCATGGAGCTCAGAAATCAGATTTAATTCAGTTGTAAAAGATAATTTCCAAATTTTTACTTTAAAAATACTTTATTAAAGTGCATCTCCCCATTTTTAGCCCCAAACAAGTGAACATGCTTTTTGTGTAATTATCAAATTTTCACTAAGATACAGTTAAAAGAGTTTTTATTGCACTTGTGCCTAAGAAAATAAACTAATAGAACAGGGATGACACTAAAAGAGAACTGTACTGTACTCTATTTTCCATTTTACCTTAGGTATAAAAGCTTCTGGTGAGCAGTCTCAATACTAACATTCGTACCATTGTGTATATATACACATTTTGTTTACCTGTTGATGGACACTTGGGGTTGATTCCATCTTTTGAGTGCTGTGGAATGATGCTGCAGTGAACGTTGGCATGCAGGTATCTGTTTGAGCTCCCATTATCAATTCTTTTGGATGTACACCTAGAGGTGGAATTGTTGGATCATATGATAATAATATGTTCAATTTTATGAGGAACTGCTGTATCGTTTTCCACAGTGGCTACACCATTTTACATTCCAACCAGAAATACACAAGGATGTTAATTTTCCACATCCTTCCTGACAATTGTTATTTTGCTTTTCTTCTCTTTTTCATAATATCCACCCCAATGTGTCTGAAGTGGTAACTCATCGTGTTTTGATTTATATTTCCCTGACGGTTGGTGATGTTGAGCATGTTTTCATGTGCTTATTGGCCATTTGTGTATCTTCTCTGGAGAAATGTCTATTCAAATCCTTTGGCCATTTCTGAATTGGGTCGTGGTGGCGGTTTTTGTTATTTGTGAGTTGTAGGAGTTCTTTATATATTCTGGATATTAATCCTTTATCACACATATGATTTACCAAAAAATTAAAATTTAACTACAGCAATGGAAATTTTAGAAAAAATCTGTTTTAGTGTTTTTATTCTAGGTGAAAATTACAAAACAGCCAGAAAATGCCCCAAGATATTTGAGTGACTAGAGGGAACAGAAGGAGATCTGTTAGTAAGCTGTGGCAGTAGTCCAGGTTAGAGATGGAGTCATGGAATAGACTAAGATGGGCTATTAAGTTCTTTATCAGTTATGTGAGTTTTGGCTGCTCATATCAATTTAATGTTCATCAGAATAACATGAAATTGGAATTGATTATTTCATCTACTGATAGATTATGCAAAAATAAAATGTCTCAGGACCAAGTGATGAAACACCACTATAGACATTTCTAAATTTAGCAAAAGATTGATTTGAAAAATTTCCTACTTGTAAAATTAGCTTTTTGCAATTACAGTGCATTACAGCACTATAGGATAGTTTTTTGCAATAAAAGTGCATTGCATCTATAGGAAACAGTATAGGTTCCAATCAAGTTTCAATATTAAACAACAAGTTTTTCCAGGCTCACAGCACCTTCATGTTTTACCAAGTCTAGCACCAAAATTCAATTGGTGGCAAAAACTGACAGGAACCTACGTGAAGCTACTTATAGTCTTTATCTCCTGTAGTGTGATTATTCATAAGTTTTACAGCACAAATAATTAATATGTTTAACTACAGAATGCTTGATAATACATATAGTATATAATAGTATATAAAACTTTCTAAACTCTCATTTTAAACACAGGTATGGACATATGGATTTCAATTAAGGAACTACAGATAGTCCTTGTTTCTCTGTCATGTTAACTACATACTAGTTAAAAATAAATAGGTTTTCTGGGATTAAATTTCAGGTGTAGGGGTAAAACAAGCATCCCCTGAGAAGGCAGAGGATTTATAACATGCAAGCAGAACCCTATTACCAAACCAGACAAAGACATCATAAAAGAGAAGAGAGACAGAAGGGGGGAGGAGAGGCACACCAATGCTTTGTACACAAAAATAATTCAAGAGTATTAGAAAAATGAATAAAAAAATACAATATCTCATGACTAAGCGAGGTATATGCCAGATGCCAGATTGGTTTAACATTCAAAAATCAATCAAGGTAATTCACTATATTAATTGAATAAAGGAGGAAACACTATATAATCATGTCTACAGGTGCAAAAAAAATTGACAGAATTTCAATAGCCATTTCTGATGAAAACTCTCACTAAACCAAAAATAAAAGGAAGTTTCTTTAATCTTATGAAGGGCATCTCTTAAAACCTACAGCTAATACAGGGTTTCTCCACAGCAGCACTATTAACATTTGGGGCTGGATTATTTCTTGTTGCAGAAACTGGGTGAGTGGAAGTCGTGTGCATTGAAGGATGTTTGGTAGCATCTCTGGCCTCGACCCACTAGACAACAATAACAGTCCCCAGTCGTGACGACAAAGAATGTCTCCAGAAATTGCCAACTGTCCTCTGGTGGGCAAAGTTTCCCAACCCATTGAAAACCACTGAGGTAACATCACATTTAGTGGTAACAGATTGAATGCATTTCCACTAATAAAAGAAACAGGGCAAGGATGTCTGATCTCACTACTTTGCTCTCATAGCTTCTACTGAATATTATATTGGAGGTCCTAGCCGGGGCAACAGACAAGGACAACAAATAACGAGCATATAAATTGGAAAGGAAGAAGTAAAACTGTCTCTTTTCAAAGGTACCATAATAATACATATGGAAAATCCTTAAGAATCTACAAAAAGCTACTATGACTACTAGAAATTATAAAACTGGTACACTGAAATATACAGGACATTGCTAAGAGAAATTAAAGGACTAAATATATATATATATATTTAGTATATATATATATATATATATATATATATATATATACACACATACTATTAACGTGTATAAGACAACTCAATATTGTTAACATGAATTGATCTATAGATTAAATGCAAACCCAAACAAGATCTCAGCAGACTTTTCAGAAATTGACAAGCTACTTCCAAAATTTATATGGAAACACAATATAGTTTTAATAGTTGAAACAAACTTGTATTGCATGATTTCAAGTCTTAGTATAAAGCTACAGTAATCAAGACACTGGGTACTCGCATAAAGACAGACATTTAGATCAACAACAAAGTGTGGATGATCCAGAAAAGATTCACACATATATGGTCAATTGACTTGCAACAAAGATGAAAATGTAACTCAATAGAGAAAGGACTGTCATTTACAAAAAATATTGCAAGAAAAACTGTGTATCCACACTTAAAAAAAATTTGAACATCAGTGAAAATGGTAGTGTAAGCAAATCCAAATCTAAGTACCTGTCCCTCCACAGAATCATCAAAAATCAATCAGGAACTATCAGAACTGACTTTGTCAGAACTCTGGAAAACAATCCAAGGTTTACAACAACCACTCAAATGCTGAATCAAGACAAACACAACTTGAGACTTTTTTCCCCAAGATGACTGACGAGAGAGTTCTAGCATTAGTTCTCCCCAATAAAAAAGACCAAAACAACACAGACAAATATATGTGGACCAGAAAGACTGAGAAAATATGTTGCAAGCATCAGGAGAGTGACGAGATCCTTGTGAAGCATGGAAGATGGGAATGGCACCATAGAGAACAGAGCAGGGCCATCCAGCCTCCACCCCACTGCAGGAACCAGCTCAGAATCAGGTGGAGAGGATGTAAGCTGATAAGATGCCAGCTGTTTCCACTACCACCACAAATGCCAGCAATCCCTGCCACAAGAGAGTCCCCCAAGTCTTTCTGGGACCCAGACCAGTTGGAGAGTAGGTGGAAGTTAGCACAGCTGCACAATCTCATAGTGGAAACCCAGGGAGAAGAAACTGCCTCCAGCCATTAGCGGCTGTGATGCAGCACCACCTCGGAGCCAAATCCACAGCTGGAGTGTGCCTTGCCCCGTACCCAGTGAAATAGACTCCTTTTGTCTGGAGGCACTGACTGCATTCTACCATGTTCACACAAGCACCAACAGGACCATGACCCTGGCTGCCTGAAGCCTAGGAGACAGAAAGACTGGAATCCCAGTGTCTGAACACATGTGGCATCCCTCCCACCTCAGGCAAGCAGGCAGACCAGCTGAGCCATCAATGTGTGGATTCCCCACATTTGTGCATGCCTACCCTGTTTGGTCCACAAATCGTTGAACCTACAGGTGCATGTACTGTCCAACAGCCAATCCAATGGTGGCCCTGCCTTCCCCCATGACCCTCCATATGCTCACATGGATGCTAACAAGATTACAAACCCAACTGCCTGGAACCTAGGCCAGTCAGAAAGACCAAGACCCCACTGTCTGAGCCCATGCAACACTCCCTCTTCCCCAGGAAGGCAAACAGACAAGCTAGTGGGGAAGCTGCCAGTTAGCGGATACTCCCCACAACCACGTGCACCCACCCCGCACAACCCCTTGACACACTGAGCTCACAGGAGCCCGTGCTGGCTGACAACCAGTCTGGCAGTGGCTCCTCCTCCACCTGAAGCCCTCCACAGAGCCACTGGTGCCTGCTGCTTCCTTGCAGGTTTGTTACAGCCTCAACAGCCTATTTGGTAGCCCTCTGCAGAGCTGCCAGGATCCGCTATGCCAGTGTATACCTCCTTCCTGACTGACAGAGGACTGGGCAGGGGTTTTAATTCTGCAAGGCAGGTCTCTACAGAGCTGCTAGGCTTGACTGCACACTTGCAGTCTTGCACCAGGTTCAAGAGCTGATCAGGAAGCCACCTGCAGAACTTCAAGGCCCTGGAGCACCTGTGTACACCTACTCCCAGACCAACAGCTGACTGGGTAGCAGCTTTTCCTCCCCAGAGAGGAACATCCCTAGAGAGCCTCTGTAGCCTACAGAATCCATGCAGGCTTGCTCCAGTCTCAATAGCTGATCCAGCAGCCCTCTATAGAGCTGCCAGTAACTGCTGCACCAGTGTACACCTGCTCACTGACCAATCACGGATCAGATAGGGGCTTTGACCTTCAAAAGTGGTCCTCTACAGAATTGCCGGGCCCACAACCAAAACACCCTGCCAAGGGATACCCACCCCAACAAGAAACCGCTGAGGGCCCCACTGCTTAGGCGACAAAGGCACACACAAACAGCTTCAAGACTGAAACTAATTAAAGAAGTCACATGAAGTCTGCACTGCCTCATTCACCTAGATCCAAACTTAAAATGCCGAACCCAACTGTCAATATAGAACACTTCCAAACAAAAGGGTTTCTCCCTTCAAAAACCACTCCAAAAACTAAAAGAAGTGACTATAACACCAGATGCCCAGACTTCAAGGCAGATATATGAGAAGCATGAAAAGACAGGGAAACATGACTCCTCCAAAAGAAGACTACAATTTGCCAATACAGACCCCAAACATCAGGAAACCTGTGAACCACCTAAAGAGGAATCCCAAATGGCAATATTAAGGAAACTCAACATGATGGATGAAAAATAGAAATCACAATGAACTCAGAGAGGAATCTAGGATATGTATGACAAATTAATCAAAGATATAGAAACAATAGAAAAGAATGAAGTAGAAATCCTAGAACTGAAGAATTCACTCAATGATATAAAAAATACAACTCAGAGTATAAGCAGCAGTCTAGAACAGAAGAAAGAATTTCTGAACTCAAAGACAGGCTTTATTAATTACCCCAGTTGGATCAAAAAAAGAAAAAAGAATTTTAAAACATGAAGAAAGCCTATGAGATCTTTCTGATAACCTTAAGCATATAAACATCCATATTCTGTGAGTACCTCTGTACCAGAAGGGGAAGAAAAAGGAAAAGGCACCAAAAGCCTGTTTAATGAAATAATTGCCAAAATTTCCCAAGTATTAAGAGAAATACAGTCTCACAGATCCAAGAAGCTCAAAGACACCCAAAAGATTCAACCCAAAATGACTTCCCTGAGACACATTATACTCTAACTGTAAAAAGTCAAAGATGAAGAAAGAATTCTAAAACCAGCAACAGAAAAGCATCAAATCATCCATAAGGGAATCCCCATCAGGATAACATCAAACTTCAAATGAGAAACCTTACAGGGCAAGAGAGAGTGAAAATACATATTCAAACTGCTAAAAGAAAAAAACTACCAACCAAGAATACAATAACCAGCAAAGCATTCCTTCAGAAATGAAGGAGAAATGGTATCTTTCCCAGACAAACAAAAGCTGCAGGAATTCACCACCACAAGACCGGTCCTTCAACAAATCTTCACGGGATTTCTACATCTGGAATCAAAAGAGCCATATATATCACCATAAATACATGAGAAAAAATTAAAACCACTAGTAGATAAGATACGCAAAAGATACGCAAATGACAAAGGGAATGAAAATGTATCTTATCACTACAAAAAAACATCAAACAGCAAAGACAAAAAAATAAAAGAAAAAGAAAGGAACAAAAGAAATATAAAACAACCATAAAAATTAATAAACTGTCAGGAACAAGGCAATACCTTTCAATAACAACTCTGAATGTAAATGGATTAAATTCCCACTTAAAAGATATAGACTAGATGACTAGATTAAAAAACTAGACCCAACTATATGCTGCCTGCAAGAAACTCACTTCGCCAATAAAGACACACATAGACTAACAGTGAAGGGATGGAAAAAGACATTCAACACAAGTGAAAACCAAAAACAAGCAGGAGTTGCCATACTTACATCCACTAAAATAGACTTCAAACCAAAAACTATAAAAACAGACAAAGAATGTTACTATATAACAACAAAAGGACAAATGCAACAAGAAGAAATAACAATCATAAATATACTTGCACCCAACATTGGAGCACCCAGATATATAAAGCAACTGTCACTGGATCTACACAGAGAGACAGATCCCAACACAATAGTTGGGTGTTAGGGACTCTAACATGCCACTCTCAGCACTGGGCGGATAATCTAAACAAAAAATTAGCAGAGAAATATTCGATTTAAGCACCAGTTTAGACCAAATAAACTTCACAGACATTTACAGAACATTTCCTTCAACAAATGTAGAATATACATTCTTCTCATCAGCACATGGACCATTCTCCAGGACAGACCACATGTCAGGCCACAAGCTAAGTTCAACAAATTTTAACAGACTGAAATCATATCAAGTATAATTTTAGACCACAAGAAAATAAAATTAGAAATTAACAACAAACAAAACTTTGTAAACTATACAAATACATGGAAATTAAACAGCATGCTCTTGAATGACCAGTGGGTCAAAGAAGAAATAAAGCAGAAAATCAAAAAGTCCCTTGAAACAAATGACAACAGAAGCACAACTTACCAAAACCTATGGGATACTGTAGAAGCACTGCTAGGAGGGAAGTTTATTTCAATAAATGCTTACATCAAAGGAATAGAAACACTTCCAACAGCCTAACATTACACCTCAAAGAACTAGAAAAACATAAATAATCCAATCCCAAAATTAGTAGATGGGAAGAAACAATTAAGACCAGTGCAGAACTAAATAAAATAGAGACCAAAAAAAAAAAAAAAAAAAAAAAAAAAAAAAAAAAAAAAAAAAAAAAAAAAAAAAAAA